>NW_023458771.1:0-7492 GCF_013731165.1 Rhagoletis pomonella
GTACTGAAGATTTGCTTACGGATGAAAAATATTAAAAATCGTCCGTGCATATATGTAAATATACTTTTATAAACGCTTTGAAGTATAGAAATTTTTAATATTAAAAAATAAATAAAATAATTTTTTTGTATATATGTAAATGGTGTTCAAGGCACATTGACCCACCTGTACAAAAATCGTGGCGCGTCATGGACAAAAATTTTACAATTTCGGACCGAAAAATGTGAAAACGAGCTAAGTTGCCACGTTACATCTGTGAACTTCCGATAAAACCACATATGTTTGTGATTTTAGAAGTTTTGATTTTATTAAAAAAAATTAATGTATTTTCCTGCAGAAAACGTACACTTTTATTTAAAGTTTATTAAAATGACACTTTAAAATACTAGTTAATGATTGAAATATTGGTATGGAACAGAGAAATAGAGTGTTTTGTCAAAAATTACCAAAAATTTCCAAAAATTGCCAAGATTCGAGATAACTTATTTTACTGGTTATAGAGAAATAATTGCCACTTTTCACTTGGCTGGCCGAGATTTCTTCATTTTAAGATTTTAGAATTTTTGTGTCGGATTGACAAAGTTGCGCTTGTTGGTGATGAATTTGCGGGGAGATGTGCTGCGGTTGTTTTTATGAATAAATTTACTTGGCCTTGAGAAATATGCGCATGCGTTTATGAATGAAATAGTTATTGTTGTATTTGAATATGCGCGTAATTATGCATGTGTGTATGTATGCTGCCGTAAGTTGTACATATGTACATTTGTATATATGTGCGTGGTACTTAGACAGCAATATGCACGTATGTATGGATGTACTTATATATGCATGCAAAAACGTTGTCAATTAATGGAGCATGTAGTACATATAGATACATATATGTATGCGTGGGAAATGCATTTTCATTTGACTCCAAAACTATTGGGGCATATTAGTAGACGAAATAAAGTCGACTCTTAAGTTAAAGTTTGTCAGCCCCAAATAAGAAGAAAGTTAGTATGTACTTACATATATGTAATATTATGTGCAGGTGCAAGAACGTTATCAATAAATGATTTTGGAGTATGCGTATGGGGTACATATTTACATATGTACATGTACATACATACATACATTCAGCTGCCATCAACAAATTATGTTTATTTATTTTTAATGATTTTCATTTAAAATATAATTCAATCTGGAACAGAAACCACAATAATAAAAGTTTTAAAGCTTGCACAAATTGCAAAAAAATGAATCAACCTTCAAGAAATGGTCATCCAAATTTTTTATTTGAATATTTAATATATTTTTGGGTATGCAGTATTGTAGTCCATTCAATTATATTATAAGAAAGTGCAAGTTTCAAGTTGTTAAAAATTACCGTTGATTTTTTAGGATTCTTTTGTTGGGGTACTGCTGTTTTTTCCCATACAAAAAAAAAATTTTGTTCATGTGTTATATGGAAGAAAATGCGAACAACCCTCCACAAAAAAATTCTAAAAAATGAACGGTAATTTTTAACGACTAAAGCTTGGACTTTCATATACTATAATTGAATGGACTACAATACTGCATACCCGAAAATTTTCTAAATATTCTAATTAAAAATTTTGAAATTTTTATAACAATTTTTTGAAGTTTGATTTATTATTTTGCAATTTGTGCAAGCTTATAAACTTTTATTATTGTGGTTTCTGTTATAGATTGAATTATGTTTTAAAGGAAATTATTAAAAATAAATAAATAAACATAATTTGCAAACAATATCATTTTGAATTTCGTTGCTAATTAGTTGATCGCATCTGTATGTACTACAAGCATCCATATGCGCATGCCTGGGAAATGGATTTGCATTTGACTCCAGAACTATTATTCACAAATAATATCTACGAGTATTGCAGTAAAAGTTAAAAACAACTTTGAAGTTAACAAGTGTATTGCTTTGTACATTTTTTTGTTAATGCGTCCATCTTTAAAATGAGTATGTGAAAAAACCAAGTTTATCATTTTTTGTAACTAACATGCATTTTTACTATTTACATAATATAATACTCGTACAAGAAGCGAACTTGAACAGATGCTTTTTAAGTTTTTAGCAACATTAACTACTGAATAAATTATATTTAACAAATGGTTTTGCAGAAATGCAAATCAGTAATTCTAACTAATATAAAAGTACATTTAATATAATTTAACTATATTAATTTATTTAATTTTATAAAAAAAATATACATGAATACGTTTCTGCATTCACCTGCAACCAAGGAACACATAGCCAGACACTGGCAACAAATATAACATTATCATAACAGAAATTTACATTTTTCTCTGTTAACTCTTCTTGAAATGTTAATCGCGCTGTGGTGATATTCCATGGATTTATTTTTCAGCCAAACAATTTTGCTTCCTTAACTAGCTTATCTATTTGAATTTCTTTTTGAATTTTTTGGAAGCTGCTTTCATCGGTTAAAGTATTTTTGAAATGTAGTATATCATAATTTTTAAGTTTATTTATACCTAGTGTTAATTTTGATATATTTACTTCCTTTTCAGTTGTATTCAAAAATTGTATATGCTTTATTCCTTCTGACGGAATAATGGTATTTGCAACAAATATCCCTTTTCTTATTTCTTTCCCACATATTACGCTTTCTTCATCTACATCAATATCTACAGCTATTACTGTTTCTGTTCTGGGAGATATTTTTATGTTTTTAACTGTTTTCGTTTGCATATTCATTGGTATTATCAGATCATCATCATCAACTTGCGATATTGTTAGTGTATACGTTTCATAATCAATCTTACAGCTATGCTCTGTTAAGAAATCTCTACCTAATATTCCATCTGCTAATAGATTTGAATTTTCTAACATTATGTGAAATTTATGTACTATTTCCTTATCCTCCCATAATAGCTTAATTTTTGCAACTCCTAACGAGTTTGTCATTCCCCCATTTATTCCGCTTATTTGACAAATGTCACTTTTATCTATATAACTATTAGCTAAATTTTCTTTTAATAATGATATATCTGCACCTGTATCAATTAATAATGATATAACGTTATTACCTATTTTAACTCTAATATAATTTGAAAGTTCTTCATTTTTACTTACACTAATTACTTTCTTTGTTGAGTACTCCCCGGTTTTTCGCCACCGGGGGTACCCCCGTTTCCCGGTTGCCATCTCTATTGTTATTATTATAACCTCTGTTTCCTTGGTTATTATTTCTATTATTTCTACCATAATTGTTACTTCCTCCTCTGTTATTATTAAACCCTCTATTACTAGTGTTGTTTCTATTATGGCTGAAATTCCTACTGTAATTATTATTTGAGTTTCTAGTGCCATGTTCATTATTTCTCTGTTCTCTATTATTAAAATTTCTATTATTATTATAGGACCTGTAATTGCTCGTAAAATTTCTTCTATTTCTTGTGGCTATATGTACAAAATTATTCTGATTAGGTTTTGTTTCTACTTCTAAAGCTATTTTAATCGCGTCAGATAGTTTTGTTGGTCTTGCCGCCAAAACTACTGATTTAAATGGCTCTTCTAAACCATTCTTGAAAGTTGTCAAACCAATTTGGTCATTAAGTTTAACTATTATTTCTCTATTTGTTTCACCTTGTTCACTTATCTGCAATTCATTTAATGATGCTAACAAGTTCTCTATTTTAGACCCAAAAGTATTCACATTCAAACCTCTTTGATTTGTTTGTGATAATTCACTGTGAATATTTGAGGTTGTTTTATATGATTTATATGTTTGTTTGAGTAGTTTTTTAAAGTCTTCAAATGTAGTAGGCTTGGCTTCTGTCAGAATTTAATTTTTTACTTTTTCTGATAGCTTTGTAGCTAAAACGAATTTAATTAATAATTGTTTCTGCTGCTCATTCTCTACGGTGTCGTGATAGAATTCAATTAAACCAAGGTAATTGTTTACTTCAAGATAATCCCCTTGAAATTCCGGAATTATCTTGGAAGCAGTTACTAAATCAAATTTTGACATTTTTGTTTTAACTTCGTCAACTTTGTGTTTTAAAAGTAATTTTATTCTTCCTAAGAGCAAATCAAATTCATACTCCTCTTCTTTTTTTTACTATTTTCTGTCGTACATTTAATAAATCCTTTAAAGTCTTGTCTATGTATTCGTCTGTATAAGTTCTGTTTGGACTCTTTTTTAAATTCGCAAGTATCTTCGAAGCATATTCTATTTCCATTTATTTATTGTGTATAATTTTCATTTATGATAGATGTTATTTTTAAATATTTATTTTATTTAACATTTCACCAAAACATCCTTGATAAAAGCATATTGTAACAAACTTTTTCATCTTCATTTAAGTAAAATTTAATTGTTATTATTTTCAAATTTTACTTTTTTTTTTATTAATTTTTTTTTTAAACACTTATTTAAATTCATATTTTTAATTATTTGTTTTTTAACATAAGTCTTACAATGCTTATTTATAAAATATATGATTACAATTAATATAAAAACAATCGAAATAAATGCTATTATATTATTTATTAAAAGGTTGTTGCTGCTGCTGCTATTGTTGATATTGTTGTTATTGTTGTTCATGGTGATTTTCTGCTGCTGTTCATTGGCTTTTGGAGGTACAATTGTCCAAACCATGCCTCAGTTGTTATGTTTATTTTTCTTTAATTCTATCAGTTCCGCAATTAGTTTTCGTATTTTCTCTCCAGTGGCTAATGGAATTACCCTGTGAAGCTCACCAATCTTCCTTCGTAGTTTCACCGCCTTACCTCCTCTGGTTTTTCGTTTTGGTGCACTATGCTCTGTGCTATCATTTTTAATCTGTCTTTTTCTGTAAGCTTCTATTGTTAGTGGCTTAGGTCCAGCCGTGAGGGGAGTTGGGACGTATTTCGATATTGGTGATAAAACAAATATTAATTACTCATATATTTATTCATAACTAGGGGAAATCATAAAAATGCAACGCAAAACAGCATTCTTCCAATAACAGAAATGCTACAACTGCAGATGTCGTTTTGTGCCAATTTGGCAGGATCGCCATGTTATGTTTGGTTTTTGATTCATTTCCCTATTTTAGTATTTTTAACTTTTGGCTTTTAAGCGAGCCACGCTAAAAGGATGATGGCCTCAAGGCCTATTTTTATTGATGAGACAAGTTAGAAAAACGAGGCAATGCTGCCGATTCTTGATTCAAAACAAGTCTGTCTATTTCAGTGCACAAACACTGCTTTTATAATAAATTTTACATTTCTTCTTAAATCTAAGACACTCCCACTTTTCAGTTACTTTTCCAACATTTTCATATTGTGACCAATCATAATTTATTTTTTGTAGTTTTGCATTTTCTAAATGTTCTTGTAGTAAAGTCTCATTGCTTTTCTTTTACTCTAATTCAATTTATATTGACTTCTCATATATTGAGAAATATCAATTGTGAAACCAATCGTTTCACAGTTGCTCTACAGAGTTCATCGTCTTCAGAAAATACAACATTACAAATGTCTTCACAAAAAGTGACCCACATGTGCAAGCTGCAATATGATCGTTTCGACAAAGCAAGTGGCCGCTAACGCTTAGAAAATACAACATTACAAATGTCTTCACAAAAGTGACCCACATGTGCAAGCTGCAATTTGATCGTTTCTTCAAAGCAAGTGGCCGCTAACGCTTTGCCCAATTTGTGACATATATATGAGTCATAACTCTTTTTTGCTTGCATTCTAATTATATAATATTGCAGTCACATGTGTGTTTCCATTACTGACCTTACCAGAGAACTTAGATAGATAGAGAAGGTGCAAACTGAAAGTGGAAACTATTCGCGGACGAAAAATTAACAGCGTTAGAAAAGTTCAAGTCGGAATGTAAAAATTCTGTTGAATTTAATGTTGATAACATAATACAATGTTGAGCAACATGAAATGTGATGTTCTTTGTGAGCAAATAAACGAAAATATGGTAAATCTTCACATAATTTTCATTAATTTGTAATTTTTGTTAAATTTTTTATCTTGTTCTCCTTTTATGAAGATGCAAATACAATTTAAAATAATGATAGTTTGGCATACATAGACTGGCAATCAAACGTGAGTGCATGGTGTTTTTTGCTTAATATTTCCAATGATTTTCAATGAAATTTTTTTTATTATCTTTTTATAAAAATGTGGTTCATGCTTTAATTAAAACTACATAAGTCAAACTTTCAAACTTTACACAGAGCATAGAAAAATTCAACGAATTCTCGTCTAAATTTTGACCCGTTTAATCTGAATTTTTAGAAAAATTTTGAGTACGCAGATAGATCGGTTTTTTAATTCTAGTGGAACAAGATCAAGTTTTAAGCGGCTAAAAAATCCGGTTGATTTTTAACGATTATTTATTGCTGAGGGCTTTTTGAACTTTTTACCAAATAAAAGGGAATTTCTTGTAGAATAAAATGCGCATGACCGTTTGCAAACAAATTTAAAAAAAAATTAGCGCTATTTTACAACGCTTTTATCAACTTGCAATGTTGTGTTCCAGAAACTTTCAATGTTGTGTTCCAGAAATTTTCAATGTTGTGTGTCCGACACCATAAAGCAAAGCTTTGAAAAGCTCCTATAAAAAAGCATAGTGAATAGGGCGAGGTAGATGACATCTAGATGTCGCCCTATGTACTGCGTTTGCTACACCGGAAATAGACGACACGCCATTTCTTTAAATAAAATTAATTGGTGCTCGTTTGTATGTACATACATATGTAAATGCATGTGTGTGCACCTTTCTATTAATATCGTTGAATTATTTTAATATCTATTGCAAACTTTTATTCAGACAGGACTAAAAGGTAGAAAATAAATAATATAAAAAAAAACTTTTTAATATACAACGCTTTTATAAATGGACTAAAAAGTAGAAAATAATACTTCTCAGTCCCATAGAATTTGTTTTGATAAGTTTTGATTTTGAAATTTTAGCAAGTCATTATAAACAATCTATGAAATTGAAAATGAAAAGCGTGGGGCGCATGTAATACACTTGAATTGATATGAAAAGTAATATATGTATGTATGTATGTGGGTATATGAATAACGACCGCTTAAAATCGATTTCAAAGTTCTACTTTCGCTGTAGAAATTTTAGGTCTACGTTATGTAGTTTGACTATTGTCAACTAAATCGAATGCTTTGTAAGTGAGGTGACTTGTGGACCACTTGAGGTATAGGTGGACCAGTTGGTAACCACTTTGGGACCAGTTGGTAACTAGTTCGTGGGCCCAGTTGGTAACCAGTCGGGGACCAGTCCGGCAACCAGTTGGGAACCAGTTTGGGTCTAGTCCGCAACTACTTACCTTCGGACAGTTGGGGACCAGTTGGTCTTTTTAAGCTCCTGTGGCCGTTTTAAGGGTAATTCTTGGGCTCCTGCACTGCCGCTCGGGGTTTCTGCCTTCTACGGTGGTAATTTTGGGCCGGGTTGCCTGTTTTGGCGGATTGTTGTGCTGTGTGCCGCGTATTACGTGT
>NW_023458771.1:7592-11548 GCF_013731165.1 Rhagoletis pomonella
CGACCAAGAGAGCATTGGGCGTTCGTCTGTCAGAACATGAAGCAGATATCAGGAAAAGCAAGCAAAGCACAGCTTTAGCGCAACACATACTAAATAGTGCTCACACAGCTGATCTAGCCAATGTCAAAGAACGGAGGGAAAAGACAAGATACACCAAAGAAAGCCAGCGAATTCTACAGAAAAGGGAAAAAACAATTAACAAGAAGGAGGACACTGATGACATCGCGGCTGCTTATATGCTATGCTTGTAGTTAAAGTTTAGTATGACGAGAGTAGCACATATTGATGGTATCAATGCTTTTAATGTTTATTGTTTTAGTGTAAATTTTCAATGTTTTAAATGTTTTAAATATCTCAAATGTCTTCTAAATATTCAGTGTCAATTAAATGTAAACCATACGTAAGTGCCATAAGAAAAATTAAAACCTGGGATAGTCTCTTTGTGTTCGTATTTTCATTTGTTTATCCAACATTTAACTTTGTATTCATGTATGTATGTATGTATGTACATTATTATTTTTGGATACCATTGTTATGTTTCTTTTTGTTATTTAAATAAAGATTCGCCCCTGAAGATGCTAAGGTGATTAGCGAAACGTTGGGCAAAACGTGAAGAAAAAAGTAATTTTTCTTGCACACAAACGCAATCGATCGCCTAGCCTACAACAACAACAATAATTAATATTAAATTCGACCAACAGCTTACTTAAAACTATTCAATATCGGAAGGCCTGCCGAGTTTTTCTTCTTTATCTAAATCAACAACACCAAACAAACGATACATAACCATGAAGGATTTCTTCAAACATATAAAATACAAACACGGCGAAGATATATGCATAGCCCTAAAACACTACAGCAAACTAAAAACAAAACTAACTAAACAAATAACGCAACTAAAATTCCTATTGGAATGCAGACGTTTTGAACTCATACCAGGCTACCTACAAAACGTAATAAAAAACATAAACGTAAATACAACGTCCCACAAAGTTAAAGCTAAAACAGAAAAATCAAAACTACTGTTTCTTAAGAAAATATTAAATATAGAAATCACACAAACCAACATGAACATAAAAACAACAAAAGACTACATATTCCATGCTCATCAACAACTAACACGTAGCATAAGCGAAAATGAACTAAGTTCCTTTATCTGCAAACAGAACTTCATAAGCCAAAGAATAAAAGAAGAACGCGAAACAATACACACCTCCAAACTCAGAAAATTAAAACAAAAACTACTACAAAGATTAGGAATCAGTTTCAACAACGACTGGTTCGTCAACAAGACGAATATAGAATTCCCAGAAGAAAGTAAATGGTTACTCTCCCTGGGGAGAAAATTTGCATTACCAATTACACGAACTTGTCTCAAACTGGTCCAAATTATAGCTGAAATGGAGCAGGTAATACAACTCATAGAAGTTAATAGAACCAAAGAAGCAACCAGATGTAAACTGAGCAATCAAATTATGCAATTCAGGAGGAATGTTAGACAAAATTCAGCAGAAAGGTTTATTTTAGAAATGTTCAATAGAACCAAAACTTTTTTAAAAAAGCATAAAAATGAGATTATTGTGACGGATGCGGATAAAGGAAATAAAACTGTGATACTATACAAAGCGGACTACACGGACAAGATGAAAAGGCTTCTGTAGGACAAAAACACGTACAAAACAATAAGAAACGACCCAACAAACACGCTACAGAGGAAAAACAACACCATAGTAGACGACGTATACAGAAACAAAATTATTGAATACAGAGAAAAACAACAACTCACGTGCACCGCAGCGACGGCACCCAGACTCTATGGGTTGCCAAAGCTGCATAAACCGGACTTGCCTTTACGGCCAATTTCTTCGTTGGTTAATGCCCCTTGTTACGGTTTATCCAAATATGTAGGTAAAACACTTAAAAAGTTCACTTCCGAAAAATACAACATTAAAAATGCGTTTCAACTCAAAGAAAGATTGGAGAGTATAAAAATAAGCGAGGAAGATTTGTTGGTGTCCTTTGATGTAATCTCTTTATTCACAAATATTCCAACACACTTGGCAGTCAAAATTGTTATGAACAAGTGGAACAAAATTCAACAGAGCACAGGAATCCTCAAAAACAAATTCCAAAATATTTTGACTTTTGTCTGAAAGGCAACAACTACTTCGAATGCAACGGAAACTTCTACGCACAAACATTTGGGATGCTAATGGGCAACCCCCTTTCACCTACAATAGCTGACGTTGTAATGGACGACCTATTAGACAACGGCGTTATAAACCTCAAAGAAAATTTCAACGTTGACATCAAGTTCATTGTCAAGTACGTAGATGCCATTAAAAAACGAAAAGACGCGGATACTTTTCTCAAAAGACTCAACGAATATCATCCTAAATTACAATTCACTATGGAATCAGAGAACAATTTCCGTATACCATTTGTGGATGTCATGATCCACCGGAAAAGTAATGAAAGTCTACTTGACTGGTACTCAAAGCCTACTTCCTCAGGGCGTTTAATAAATTACTTGTCTTCACAACCCTCAAAGTACAAAGTCAACACAGCTAAAAATCTGATTCACAAAATACTACCAATAAGTCACCAACAATTCAAAGACACGAACATAATGAAAATAAACTAAATTCTGGCAAGCAACAACTACCCGCACCACTTAATACAAAGTCCAATAAAACAAAAAATGTCAGAAATAAACAACGAATTTAACAGAGCACCGAATACGAAAACAACCAACGATACGAAGCGATATCAGAGCATCACATACATACCTCGATTCTACCAACAACTTGACCATGACATAAACGCCAACAACCTTAATGTAACGCTGGCATACCGATCAAACTGCACGCTTTCTTCAATCTTTTCCCAAACGAAAACGCCACTACCGCTCCACCAACAAAGCAACGTGGTATACGAAGTTACATGCAAAGGGAGCAAAAACGAAAACTGCAACAAAGTGTATATTGGACCGACCAAGAGAGCATTGGGCGTTCGTCTGTCAGAACATGAAGCAGATATCAGGAAAAGCAAGCAAAGCACAGCTTTAGCGCAACACATACTAAATAGTGCTCACACAGCTGATCTAGCCAATGTCAAAGAACGGAGGGAAAAGACAAGATACACCAAAGAAAGCCAGCGAATTCTACAGAAAAGGGAAAAAACAATTAACAAGAAGGAGGACACTGATGACATCGCGGCTGCTTATATGCTATGCTTGTAGTTAAAGTTTAGTATGACGAGAGTAGCACATATTGATGGTATCAATGCTTTTAATGTTTATTGTTTTAGTGTAAATTTTCAATGTTTTAAATGTTTTAAATATCTCAAATGTCTTCTAAATATTCAGTGTCAATTAAATGTAAACCATACGTAAGTGCCATAAGAAAAATTAAAACCTGGGATAGTCTCTTTGTGTTCGTATTTTCATTTGTTTATCCAACATTTAACTTTGTATTCATGTATGTATGTATGTATGTACATTATTATTTTTGGATACCATTGTTATGTTTCTTTTTGTTATTTAAATAAAGATTCGCCCCTGAAGATGCTAAGGTGATTAGCGAAACGTTGGGCAAAACGTGAAGAAAAAAGTAATTTTTCTTGCACACAAACGCAATCGATCGCCTAGCCTACAACAACAACAATAATTAATATTAAATTCGACCAACAGCTTACTTAAAACTATTCAATATCGGAAGGCCTGCCGAGTTTTTCTTCTTTATCTAAATCAACAACACCAAACAAACGATACATAACCATGAAGGATTTCTTCAAACATATAAAATACAAACACGGCGAAGATATATGCATAGCCCTAAAACACTACAGCAAACTAAAAACAAAACTAACTAAACAAATAACGCAACTAAAATTCCTATTGGAATGCAGACGTTTTGAACTCATACCAGGCTACCTACAAAACGTAATAAAAAACA
>NW_023458771.1:11648-30219 GCF_013731165.1 Rhagoletis pomonella
CCCTGTTTTATTTTTCGCTGCTTACTCGTTTTGTCTCTAAATATTACCGATGAATGTCGACCACTCAGATAATTTGCCGACCACCGTTTGAGCCTCTGTGGGAGAGAGGAGGCCTCTATATCTTCTAGTAGCGTGGAATGGCAGACGGTATCACAGGCCTTTGACAAGTCCAACGCTACTAGAATCGTTCTCTCACAGGGACGGTTACGGTTAAGGCCACGAGTTATCTGAGTGTTTATGGCGTTAAGTGCTGTTGTTGTACTGTGGACTTTACGGAAACCATGCTGATGCTTCGCTGGGGTCAGGTGGTTTGTGAAGTACGGGAGTAGCAAGGCCTCGAGTGTCTTCGCTACCGGGGAAAGGAGTGTAATCGGACGATACGAATCTCCTTTGTTGGCGGGTTTCCCCGGTTTGAGCAGTGGGACCACTCTCCCCACCTTCCAGATGTCTGGGATGATGAGAGTGGCCATTGACAGGTTGAGGACCTCCGTTAGGTACGCTACCCCCGCAGGACCCAAATTTTTCAGCATCAGCATGCATATTCCGTCGGGACCCATGGCTTTGGTGGCTTTCGCCTTCCCGATGGCCACCTGAACTTCACCGCAAGTGAAAGCAAGGGGGGCACAAGTTGTTGGCAGTTTGTGCAGCCTTCTGGTCAGTCGACGCTTGGCTTTGTCCACCGGAGGATGCAGTATGAACTGCCGGCTAAAATAGCTCGCGCATCGCTCCGGGTCCGACGAAGCATGGTTGCCGAAGGAAATTTCGACTCTGTCGTCGTGCTTCGTCGGATTAGACAATGACGTCACGGTTGACCAAAGCTTGCTCACACCAGAGGTGAAATTACAAGTCTTCAGGTGCTCCTCCCACTTCTTCCGCTTATGTACGTTTACAAGTTGCCGAATCTCCGCGTTGAGATCCCTGATGCGGGGATCTCCGGGATCGGCCTGACGAATGCTATCACGCTCATCAGCTAGAACAGCCGCTTCGGCAGGGAAGTTTGGTCGTGGGTCCGATATACATCCTGCCGGTATGAAGCGAGCTGCAGCAGCAGTGATAGCCCTGCGGAACTTACGTTCACCGAGATGGACGTCGGTTGGTGTGGGGAGCGCTGCGAAGGTGTTTTCGGTAAACTCCGCGTAACCTTTCCAATCAGCTTTAGAAAAGTTGATATAGGTCCGGTGTTTGGCGGAGGCAAAGTCGGTTGGTTTATCAATCGAGATGACTATGGGTAGATGGTCTGATGCTAGGGTCAGCATAGGTCGCCACGTTATGCTGTTTATCAGACCAGCGCTGACTATTGTGATGTCTGGCGAGATACTGCAGTTACCCATAATCCTGGTGGGTGCGTCGTCGTTCATTGTGCAGAATGTCGAATCGTCTATCTGCTCAGCCAAGTCTGTTCCCCTACGATCGTTTGACATGCTTGAGTGCCAAAGATCGTGGTGCGCATTAAAGTCACCTACTACCATACGGTTTTCACCTCTGAGGAGCGCACCTATATCAGGGTGATATCCTGCCGGGCAGCAGGTGACAGGGGGTATGTATATGTTAAATATTTCGAGCTCGACATCGCCTGACCGGATAGCGATGCCCTGACATTCTAGGGTGGTATCCCTGCGGTCGATGTCTGCTTCGATAAGACGATACTGCACGGTGTGGTGCGTGATGAACGCTAAGCCAACACCATTATCTCGCTCGCGATCTCGACGGTGCACGTTGTACCCGGCGCAATTCAACAAAGTTGAATTGCTGTGCAACTTCGTCTCTTGGACCGCAGCTATTAATATACCATGCCGACACATGAAGACGGTTATCTCCTCAATCTTGCTCTGTAGCCCGTTACAGTTGAACTGAAGGAGCTTCATGTGGTTCGGGAGACGTGTCGTGATGTGGGGTGTAAGTGAGGTGTATGTTATAGCCGCCGTTGGCTGTGTGTGCTGCTGAGGTGATTGCCGCCCTGTGGTGGTGGTGGGGGGGCGTCGCAATTGAAGTCAGCGACCGAGCAGCGCAACACGGGCCCTCGAAGTTCCCCGTCCAATCTCGCGTGGTACGCAGACCTGAACATGCCCTAAAGTGGCACCAGCCAAGGCAGGTGTTGCACTTGACTGATGTCACATTACGGAATATTCTGGTGGTACGGTCTGTGGTGTTATTATGTTGTTGTGTTGTTCTTTTTAACAAATGTATTTTTGCGTAGAATTCCTTTCTACGTAAGCGGCCTTCGGCCGCACTTAGGGATTATAACCCTCAGGCAGTAGAATTCTCCTTGCTGTGTTGTCAAAGAATGGGGGCTGAACACCTTTTGCAGAGAACACCTTTCTGCGTAGGCGGCCTTCGGCCGCACTTAGGGATTATAACCCTCAGGCAGTAGAATTCTCCTTTCTGTGTTGCCAAAGAAGGGGGGCGGAACACCTTTTGCAGAGAACACCTTTCTGCGTAGGCGGCCTTCGGCCGCACTTAGGTATTATAACCCTCAGGCAGTAGAATTCTCCTTTCTGTGTTGCCAAAGAAGGGGGGCTGAACCCCTTTTGCAGAGAACACCTTTCTGCGTAGGCGGCCTTCGGCCGCACTTAGGGATTATAACCCTCAGGCAGTAGAATTCCCCTTTCTGTTTTGCGAAGAAAAGGAGCTGAACACCTTTTGCAGAGAACACCTTTGTATATTTTTAATGCTTACTGGGTTATATCCTATCTTCTTTTGTCTCTCATTCTTTTGCATATTTTGGAGTTTGACAGCTGAACTCCGCCATTTAATTTGCATATGCAACCAAAGTCAGACGCGTGATTTTGAAGGTGTTTTTATTTAATGAATTGTGATGAATTGGTTAATATTAAAGTCGTAAAGCAAGTTATAACAAATCAAGTAAAGTGTAAAGTGAAGGGGAATACAAAAATATATTGGTGAAGTGGCTAATTTAAGCAGAATAGGAGTGATAAATGTACGCTAATATCCGATATTTACAAAAAAGGGCATATTTCAAACCCAATTTGTAAATAAATTAGTAACCAAAATTTACAAAAGTGAGTGTTAAAATATTGCGTGGACCCTTGACTACAAGTGTGTGAAATTTTTTTTGGATCGGACCACCCATTTGGACGGAATAGCCCGAAATAGTTGTGAGCGGTACTAAACCCCACCCGAATCAATACTTCGATAAATAATGAAAATGTTTACTAAAAAAATCGCGCGATTTTTAATTAAAAATTTTCGACTGCGGCGCTTTTTCAATAAAAATCAATACTTCGATAAATAATGAAAATTTTTTATAAAAAACCGCGCGATTTTTTATTACAAATTTTCGCCTGCGGCGCTTTTTCCATAAAAATCAACACTTCGATAAATAATGAAAATTTTTTATAAAAAATCGCACTTTTCGCACTCCATTACGCTTACTTTTAATTACAGCTAAAATAACTGTAAACCATAAAAGTAGCGCTGCCACGGTATGGCGAAATTTGCTATTATATTTTGGTTAGAATATCTTATTTAGGGAAAGTAAAAAAAGAAGAAGTGTATAGTGTAAACTGAGTATAATAGCGCAAATGAAATGTGAAATAGTGGCAATACCAGCGATTTGAGGTTATAACAATTTTGGAAGGCGCAGTTTTACTGTTTTATTAACGAAATATATAAAATAAGTGAATAAATGATTTGGTTTGCATAAAATAATAACCGGAGCTGTTTTAGTAGTGTTTTAAAAGTGGAAACTGGTGATTTAGTGCATTTTTGACGTGGTAATTGCGCATAGAAAACAACGAAATTTAACAAGGTTTTTGTTTATAACTTTTAAATGGTTAATAATATTAGCCCTCCCCCTAAAGATTGTTAATAGGGGGGCCGAAACGCGTCGTTTGGTACCCCTCCCGACTTTTCCGGACCTTTTTTAGGGGTTGTTACCCTACACTAGAGAATTACCCGATATACAATTTATAAGTGGCATTTTGTACAAAAATTTAGGGGTGGTAGTGAAGATTATTTAACAACAAATTGTGAGTGATGTAGAGAAAGCCTCCTCCAACATCCTTACCAAGTTTCATGGCGAAATTCCATATACTTTCGCTGGTTCCGTTTTGGAAAGCCAACCCAAAACTGTTATCATTTCTACACAAAATGTTGAAGATATCGGTCAACGACGACTTCCTCAAAACCCCCTAAGAATTTCATTAAACATATCGCTACACTTTGCCTGAATGTCCATTATTGGAAATCTCAACCTCGATGAGGCTTTCCTGAAGAGCCTTGTAGTTGGAGGAGTGAGCAAGTCATTTCATTCTTTGGCCTTCGCTGTCAAGTTGGGGAAAGTGGCAGGTGCAACAGCCAAAACTAAGACACTATTCGGAACATTTCTCATTGATATCGGTATTAGTATCACATTTGGTACATACCAACTTTAAACATATACACGAACAGTTTATCAAGTATTAATATGGTATATATTTTTTTTAGTAAACAATTTTTTAAGCACAAACATTTTGTAACGCCTTCGAAAAAAACAACAATTGCACAAAATCCGTGCACAAAGTCATGAACCAACTAACGTTCGTTCGTTGCACAAAGTATATGGGTATGTGGGAATGAAACGATACGAGTAAATAGGAATGAAACGATACGAGTAAATACAAGTACATACTCGATACTTTTCGTTCGATACCAAGTAATTTTGGCATCGTCACTTTTGAACCAATTACTGAGTAGGTCTCGAAAACAAAGTACCCGTATCGAAACCCGATACCAAGTTAAATTTTGCTCCGAAATTTTTTAGGTATACGTTTATACCTAATATGAATCGCCCTGTGCTTTTTGGCAACTAAATTGCCAGCGAAAAGCGCGAGAAGGCGCCAAAGTCGACATAATGCAAAGTATATGCGATCCGATTGCTTCACCAAAGTCGAGTGTTTGCAACGTTTAGGCTATCTGCACACTTGTCGTCCAATCATAGTTGCGTTATCTTCTCGCCCTGAAATTTTGAGCCGAGCACATGCATTTCAAAGGAGATCTGCACAGTTGTCGTTATCGGCTAGTTATCGGCATATCGCAGAAGATGCAAAAACGGATAAGTACGGCATTGTCGTTTGCTAATCGTTGTGCACGCATTGTTTGTTTACATTTTATGTGGAAAACATAGTGAAAAAGTTAATATTTGCATTAAAATTGCACAAAAAAGTGGATAATTGCATTAAAATTCAATAAATGTGAATGTTTTAACTATAACATATGATGAAATTGTAAAAAGTCTCTGTGTGCATGCACAAAACACATTTCAGGAAAAGAAAATAACTGATATTATTGAAAAATTATGTCTTGAATTGTTGAAGCACAGTCTATATTTTAAAAATTGCAGGTTTTTGTAAATATTTCGCGAAAATATCAACCAGAACAACAGAAAATACCTGCTCCAAGTGAATTTTTAGACGCCAAATGAATTGAAATTTCACGACCGAGTGTGCGAAAGTGTAGTCGTCGTGTAATCGTTGCATCATGATTGTGACGATGAAGAAACTATGATTGGACGACCAATATGCAGAAAGCCTTACACGGCCAATTGGTCGCGTGGTAGTGTGAAGTGGATGAATATTCAGTACAGACGTTTCAACGAGATTTAAAAATCACTGAGTAACTCTCTTATTCTTCGCTGAAAACGTTAGCGCTAGGGCAGGCACCTTGTCGTTGGTGCGGGGGCCTAGCCGAATCGCCGACCATTCCCTTTCTGGTCTGGGGCTTCGTTGACGCGCTCGCCGCTTCTGTGCTGCCCTTTTTCTAGACTGGGGCTGCCGGCGAACGGTGACCAAGGACAGGGAGTGTTGCAACACCGTGCCTATTGGACGGTTTGCAGCGAGGAGGGTATAAACCGGCTGTATTATAACGGCCCCTCTTCGACACCGCATCGAGGAGTAACGATGGCCTTGCCGCGACATGGGGCGCTGGCGTGGCGGACTGGATGCGATCCCCTTCAATTTCATTGACTGCTGAGCTCGCCTCGCCGAGCAGGCAGTCGTACGAACAAGATGAATACAACTAAACAAAAAACAACAAAAACAACAACAACAACACAAATATAAAAGCTAGCACGGAAACGGCGACAACGACAGCTACAACAGCAGCTACAGCTACACCTGCAACTATCGCTACAACAGTAGCAACAGCGTCAACAGCAACTACAGCAGCACCTGCTGCGAAAACAGAAACAACAGCACTAAAAACAGCAACGGCCACGCACGGCAGTAACATGCTGGGCTGAGGTAAGGGCGTTAGGCGCAGGGGCAGCTTCCTTAAGAGCCTAACCGAGGAAGACCAGTCCAGAGAAGAAGAGAAGCCAAGTACCAGCAGGGGCGGCGTGGATCGGCCCAGCATAGTTCGGAAGACCTCAAGGGAGCAGAAGAATTAATCCCAAAGAACAGCCATCGCTCTGCAAGCAGGCATCGGACTGAGGGTCGGGGCCGCTCCAGGAGTCGTGACCGCTCAGAGAGTAGATGCTGGTCCAGTGGCCGGCGTCGCACTTAGAGCAGGCGTTGCTCCAGCAGCAGGCACCGTTCTAGCAGTAGGCACCGCAGGTCACCCAGTCAGACCTTCTCAGCGTCGCATGAGTCAGTGTGGCAGGTACAGGAGATCATGAAACGCAGCCGTAGGTGCAGACCTCCTCCACTACTCCCCTCCGGTCAACCGGGTGCCCTTGACGACCACCATCGAGCTGGGCTGGGTGGGTCGGGAGTCAAGTGGTATTTTCGGTACCTTCAGTAGGAGATATCGTCGAATTAAGCCCGCACTATGGCGGAGGTACGGCAAGAGGTGGAGCGTGAGGAACGTGAGCGCGAAGAGCGCAAGCGCAGAGGCGACAGAGCTGCAACCGCTGGTAAGCAGCAGAGTAGCAACAGAGGTGAACTACCCGCGCTTGCTGAAAAGCAGAGAAGCGGGCAACAGCAACAGAGACCAGCGCCTGCTGCAAAGCAGAGAGGCGCGCAACAGCAACAAAGACCCCCGCCTGCTGAAAAGCAGAGAAGCGGGAAACATCAGCAGAGACTCGCGCCCGCCAAATGGCGGAGAAGCGGGGAAACCAAAGGTACCCTTACAGCAACTTCCACAGGTCCAGCAAAACGAACCAGCCTACAGGTTACACCACCGGAGCTACCGTCCCCCAAACGGCAGCGGGGGCCTACACCCCCTCAGACAGAGTCTGGGGCCTGTATTGGTCTTCGGGCCAAGGTCGGTCTCAGGAAGGAACCACTCAGCAGCCCAGCTATTCTGATGCTCTTAAAAGCATCCGGGTGGCTGTGCTGCCCTGTGATTACCCTGCAGCTGCCCTATGCCCTGAGGACCTAACCAGACTCCAGGATGCAATTATGGATGAAGTCCTGAAAGGGTGGAAGCACCCTCTGGTGTTCTGTGGAGTGTACTTCGGGTCAGGCATGCTGCTTGTGGACTGCAAGGATGAGCGGACTGCAGCCTGGCTCGCGGAAAAGGCGCCGGTTATTGAGGGGTGGGAGGGACCCGGGCTATGCACCAAAAGAGGAGAGGACATCGCCCCGGTGCATACCATCTCGGCGTTCCTCCCTAGATGCGCCGAGAAATCGGCTGAGTATGTGCTGGGGCTCATCCAGGCCCATAACGAGGGTGTCCACACGGCTGCGTGGAAGGTGGTGTCGTGCGGCGCCGAAAACAACGGTCTCAGGCTCAAACTGGGCATCGACGAGGAGTCGTGCGTCTGTATTAAGAGCGCCGGATTTAATGTTAACTTCCGGTACCGCTACGTCACAGTGAGGCCGTGGCGTCAAAAGCCGACAGGCACCAAGCAGTCAGAGTCGCAAGACATGTGTATTGACGCGGCAACTGACTCTACTACTGCCCAAGCGACCGAGTCGACCACGGCCCCACCAGACACCAGCTTACGGAACCGGCACAGATACCAGTCAACCAGCTAACAGAACCGGCCCAGGCACCAGCTCCTGTGAGTTACAGGCCAAGTGCCCCTGACTATTTGCGCACTACACAAGAGCTCCTAGCGGATATTGGCAGGCTCGAACTCGATAGAGGAAACGAGGGGGCGCGCAGCTCTTGGATATCGACGACGAGCCCCAATTATGAAGTCACCAGCAGTAGAAGTAGCCCAGGTCAACCTGCATCACGCGATGGCCGCCGCGGCGGTCATTGCGAGCAGATTTTCCACGGAGGACCTGGGTATACTACTTATACAGCAACCGCGGACCTACAGGGGCCAGGTGAGGGGCCTCAACCACAATAACAATAAGGTAATTTGGGACATCTCCTGCGAGAGGCCCAGAGCGTGTGTATTGTTGAAGAATAATATTAAATATTTTTGCATTACAGAGTTTCTTACACAGAATTTAGAATTCTGCCGCAGGAACCGACTTCCTGCAATTCTAGGCTGCGATGCAAACGCCCACAACATGGAGTGGGGCAGGTCGGACACCAACCGCAGGGGTAAGTGCTTTTTAGAATATATTATTAGCGAAGACCTGAGCATTCACAATGTTGGTAATGAACCAACGTTCATTACTAGGGTCAAACAGGAAGTTCTTGACATCACTCTCAGCAACAGACTAACCAGTCCTCTGATCTTCAGTGGAGGGTCTCATCTGAGCCCGCACTGTCAGATCACAGGATTATCCGGCTTGCACTGGAAGCTGTTTGTCAGACAGGTTACCCCAAGAGAAACTCCAGGAAAACAGACTGGCCCAAATACGAAGAGGTACTTAGACTGAACCTACTCACGATAAAGGTACAACAATGAAAAGTAAATTGTATGGCGTTAGAAGACAGGGTTAATAGGCTGAACGGCACTATTTTAGATGCCTTTACGTCCATCTGTCCCGTGTCTAGGCCTACGGGGAAGGCTCAGCCTCCCTGGTGGTCACGGGAACTCACGGTTCTTAAGAAAGAGGTGCGAAGACCTTTCAATAGGGCAAAGCGCACCGGGAACTGGGAGGAATACTCAATCAGTCTTACAAAGTACAATAAGGAGATTAGAAAGGCCAAGTGTAGCAGCTTCAGGACCTTTTGTGAGAACATCGCATCCACTCCTGCAGCTGCTAGGCTTCATAAAGCTTTGACAAGGGACAACACAGGCACTAGATTGGCTATTAGGCTACCTAATGGGACTTTTTCAGGTACTAAACAGGAAAGGGCACTCGCCCTGCTGTCGGCCCACTTCCCGGACGCCATTCCCACCGCCCGGGGATGTGATGTTTCGTGCGTTCATGCCATCCCCACCGGACTCCTTCGAGCGGTACAAGACCCCTGGGGTGGATGGCATATGTCCGGTGTTGCTGGAGCAGGGAGGGGAGCTCATACTTCCACATCTTGTGGATATTATGAGGGACAGTCTACCACTGGCCCACATTCCCAAGGTGTGGCAGAGGACCAGGATTATGTTTATCCCGAAGGCAGGTAAAAGAGATTACTCTCTTGCCAAGTCATTCAGGCCGATAAGTGTCGCGTCCTTTATGTTAAGACAATGGAGAAAATTGTTGATCATGAAATCAGTTTTAATTTAAACTATGTTCCCATTAACGTAATTTAGAGGTCAATCTTAGTTTACGCATAAATTAAGTACAAACTAAGTAATTTCGCCTTGTAAAGTCTCTCAGTAAATTAAGTTGAAAGTACGTAGTTTATCTTAAACCAAGAACCAAATCACGAACAAATCAGTGTCGGCTTTAATTTTATCGATAATAATCGAAAAAAGTATTGTCCCATAACTGATATGTCATTGTGTTTGGACGTTTTTGTTTTTAATAATCGCGCGTGGTAGTTTGTAAAATATTTCCAGAAGCTTTCTCTTTTGATCACTCATCTAAAATCTAAAAAATTACCACAAACAACTCAGAATATAAAAATATACGCAATTACTCACATTCGCGATCTCTTTTGGTTAAATAAACGATAACACAGGGTTGCTACAAAGCTGTCAAGACAAATAAAAAATCGCGTGTATGAACGCACTTAATTTAGTGAGGTATTTTAAACGAAACTAAGGGCCGGTTACTCAATGTCTGGTTAACACTAATCTCCGGTTAAACATAGTTATTGACGTTACCGACTCTCTGTTGTATGCATGGAGTCGAAGACGTCGATAACGATGTTTAACCGCAGATTAGTGTTAACCAGACATTGAAAAACCGGCCCTAAGTATTTTATGTTGGTAATGTGAATATAGTTTTAGATCCACGGACACTGCTCTGTATACCATAACGGAGGAAATACAAGAATTCATAAGAATTGCACTAATGAATTATGTTACATGAAATATATTAACGCAGTAGTGTCATATTACAAGAAATTATTAACACTCCAACTATAACATGAACCAAAAATACAAGATCACGTAAGAACGCGACGTTGTATTTGTAACTGGTTTTGAGAAAAAAGTTTGCGAAAGCGGGTTCGTCAGCTGAGCGTTTGTTTACATCACAAGCACCACTATTTTACACTTTTATTCAAGTAAAGAAGAGTTAATTCAACATGACAACACATTTTAAAGCATTTTGTTGCATCATTTTACCTAAATTGTGCGTTTAAAGTGGCTGACAATAATTTTGGCTAATTTTGGTTTTCGTTGTTTTCTTTGCTTTGTTTACTTTTCGCTCGTTTTCCAGTGAAACAAGATGGCGTAGAACCCGCTAAAAAAATCGACTTTTTTCGCTCTCTTGTTCTTACGTGATCTTGTGTCTTTCGTTCATGCAACTATAAGGTGGTTCATAACCAGGGATGCCGTTTCAGTCTAAATAGATCCAATTGGATACATTTTTAGACGAATTTTACCGATCAGTATAAATGTGGATACTTTTTTAAATAGGCCAAAATTTTATATTTTCTATAGTTTTTTTCGTTGAAAACTCGATTTTCATTAAAGATATTGGAAAGCATTACGTTTTCTAGCATTTAATTTTTTGTGAACGAAGCAATAAACATGAAGAGATCTCACCAAAATAAGTATAAGTGCAATTGTTTTCATTAGCTAAAAAGTATGCTTTAAGCAAGAGCTTAATATATATATAAAGCAAATATATACTCTTTCTGTAGTAATATCTTACATATCACATATTTTCATTTGTTAATTTAAAAAGAAAGCAGATCAGATTAAAATACTTTTTTAAAAAACTAAATTTGATTTATTTAAGAAAATTTGTGGAAATTTTACTGAAATACACTCTAAAAAAAATTTGTTTATTGCGCATATTAAGAGAGGTAACCAGTTTCCTGTTTTAATGTGTGCAAATTTGCACACCGTGTAATAAAACTAAACATTTACCTTGTTTATGTGGCATCAAACGCGGTATCGAATTAACTCGTGTCAGCGTAGCTCGCTTGAAATGCAAGTGTTTATATGCAATACAAGAAATGAGTCGATCGAACACACTTTCAAACAGAGTTTATCCCGATGCAACCCCGTTAATACATGTGTCAATTCTTGACAATAATGAACATTGAAAAATAATAATTAAAGACTCAAACCGCCTTGCAAAAATTATACTAGCTATTAATTTTATAACAAAGCTTAGCTTAAGTGTAATTTCAAGAACTATTTAAATGGTTTACTTTATACAGAGTTGCATGAAACAACCGTGTGGACAAATTCCGTGTTTATATGCACTCTTAAAACGATTCAACAACTCTTAACTCGCATTCAAAATGTAATTTATGGTGGCACGATTCGATTGATGGTGCCAATTCGATTAGATAATGGCCCGTAGTTATAGTCAAAATAAAGTCGACTGTAAAGTTAAAAGCAGCTTTTTGACATAACTTTCAATGAGATATCTGTCAAAAAACCTGCTTTTAACTTTAGAGTCGACTTTATTTTGACTATAACTACGGGCCAATGTGTTTACATGTGTGTGTCCACATAACATGGTTTGACTTAGAACGAATTGAAGCATCATATAAACGTGGTAATTGCCTGTTTTCTTTTACATACCAATTTTGTCGCGAAGAGCAAAATTACATATTAAAAGTTTAAAATAGAGTAAATGTGACCCCTAATATATATTATTAGTAGGAAATGTATTTTTAATTTGAATTTTTTTGCAATTTTAAATATTTTATATGTATATTTATGTATATATTTTAAAGATCTCGAGTTCAAAATCAAATCCTGAACATCTTATACGTATATTTATACAGATTCTTGTTGAAAAATAGATACATTTCAGTAGTAGTTTTACATGCTCTTTTTAGTGTGTACAGGTACAAATGTAACACATGAATTACTATTTATTATACTTGCAAAATACTTATGCTCAAAAAATGTAATTTATAAATTGAAATTACAAATGTTTGATTTCATGAAAGTTAAAAATATATATACATGTATTCCAAGTCCTTAGGATGGGTTAATTATGTCTTTTTCTTGAAAATTTTTGGTTTTATTACAATTTATGAGATGTATACGTAAAAAAGAAAACTGGATATATTTGGATACATTTTTGGCTTGGTCAGTGATACATTTTCTTGAGACGGCGCGGCGACACTGTTCATAACATGTAAAACTGGCTACACACGACAAACATATGCGCGCACATGTGCGCCAACATGCTCGCTGTCGTTTGCCACAGACGGTGAGCGGCTCATATGTGATTTTGTCGTGGCAGCGTAAAGTGATTAGCAAAGACGGGGATGATACAATTGCAATGCCTTTAAGTTAGCTTCTTTTTATGTATTTGTTACTTAAATTTATTTATATTTTACTTGTATGTATGTACATCCATATACTTATAGTAACTTACCCTCATTTATCAAATATTCAATTGACGCACATGGCTTGGATGCATTTATCCGCCGATGTGCACACTTCAAGATTCAACACAAAATGAGGTTGTTGTTTTTGTTTCCAACGCGATGCTCGCAAACCACGCTACAAACGACAAACATGCACCGCAAGCCGAGCATGTGCGCGCATATGTTCGTCGTGTGTAGCCACTGTAAAGAATATCTTAGGCACTTCCGGCCAGGATAGACACCTGAGCAGATTAATAAAATTTAGCGCACCTAAAACTACGGTACTTTATTGGCTTATTACTGGTGTCAGAGGCGGACATTTGAGTATCACCGGAAAATAGGCTGCCTCCCGAGCTCGATTGCAGTAATCTGGCAAAAGACTGGCCAACATGGAAGAGCACATTTTGCATGCACATGCATGCAAATGAAAAACTAAAAGAAAGCGAGGATGTCAAAATTGCGACATTCTTATGGCTGGTGGGACCGAAGGCGGTTGAAATTTACAACACCCTGTTCCCAAATGATGGGTCAACAGAGCAGGTGCTTGGTATGGGCAGATCTGCGGATACTGACGGTGATGGTACTGGCGGTGAGAGTGCACGTTCACTAGCATATGTGCTCAACGCCTTTGACGAGTACTGCATTCAAAAAAAAAACGTGGCTATGGAATCGTTTAAATACAACACGATTACCCAAAAATAAAAACAACCGTTTTCTGAGTTCGAAACGGAGTTGCGTACCCAAATTCGCTATTGCGAATTCAACAGTAGCTGTGGTCAATCCTATAATGACCGCATGTTACGGGACCGAATCATTCTGGGTGTATACGACAAAACACTGCAGCTTAAATTGCTCGACGGGAAGGATGAGCCGCTGTCTCAAATAATTCAAAAATGCAATGTGTACAAAACTGCAAATGCCTTTTGGACCAAGGAGTTTCGAGATCCGTCAATGCAATCACCCGTTTTTGCTACAACTGTGGGCAACAATTTTCGCTCGGACATCTAAATGTGTGCAAAGGCAAAGACGTAGTATGCAGAGGCTGTGACAAAAAAGGTCATTTTGTAAAAATGTGTCGAGTTAAAAAAAGCCAGCAGCCATCACAATTCCCGGATAAGAAAACATCAAGCAGCGGACAGAAGACAAACTCCGGATCGTACAACAAACAAAATGGACAGGTGCACTCAGTGGGAGATTATTATAACTGGAACGAAGAAGGTAAACCTAACTGTAAAATAGAATCAATAAGTGGATCATTAGATTATACTCATATTTATAGAATAAATACGAATAATAACGGCCTAGTGAGAAGCAAGTGGACTAAGACAGAGTATATGTGACCTGGTCTACGGAAAGGGGGCTTAGGTGTCAAAAAATCAATTTTCACTTTTTGGTTGATTCGGATGGAAGATGAGATGCTTTTTCACGTGGTGAAAAGCAGAAAATCCTAACTTGCTTAGAAGTGTACTAAAAATGTAGAAACAGAAACAGTAAACGTCACTTCTTCAGTGGTACTTTTTTATATGTTCCACACTAGCAACTTACACGATGAACTATAATAATATTCCGACCAACAACAACACTTACTGCACCAACAACAACACTTACTGGACGTCTGGCGCGGAGAACAATTAACGAGATAATGAGAAACTGACGAAACGAGTTGCTTACTTTTAACAGCTTTTTCACAGAAAACTAGTTTTCGCACGTAAGCTCCCTTTTCGTAGACCAGGTCACATATACAGAATATGCCGATTACGTTTAAAGTAGACTCCGGATCCGATGTGAATTGCATTCCTATCAATTACCTTTCTTAACTTAAAATTAAAGTTAACAATAAATTTGACGACTATCCAATATATGATTACCGTAACAATAAAATTAACAATATTGGTACAGTAATACTGAATTGCGTTGATCCTGATTTGAATACTGAACAAAAGACAGACTTTGTTGTTGTGGATGACACACATGCTCCAATTCTAGGGTTAGAAACTAACGTAATTTTTCAGATAATAAAACGTATCGATATTAATACAATAAATGCTAGAATGACACCTTTACCAAAAGATAGGGATGACTTCATCAAGCAACACATTTAGTGGTTTAGGTAAATTTCCAGGGACTGTTTCAATAGCATTGGAAGATGGGGCTACTCCTTGTTTGCACTATAAAAAGAGAATTAAATTGAGTATGTTAGAGCGGTTCAGCCGTAAGATTGAAGAGATGGTGGGTAATAAAGTTATATCGCCAGTAAATTATCCTACAGACTGGGTGCATAATGTACAGCTGGTAGAAAAGAAAAACGATATTCGAGTTTGTCCGGATCCAAAACCATTAAATAAGTGCATAAAACGTGAACATTTTCTGATTCCAACCTTCGACGACATTACCAGTCAATTAGCTAACAAGTATATATTTACTGTACTCGATCTTAGTAGTGGGTTTTGGCAAATGGAATTGGACGAGCCAAGTTCGAACTTAACGACATTTATGACACCGTTTGGCCACTATAAATTCAATCGCGTGCCCTTTGGTTTAAATTGCGCACCCGAAATGTTTCAAAGAGAAATGGTCAAACATTTCGGCGATATCCCCGGGGTCATAATTTATTTTGATGACATGGCAATTGAGGCAGAGGACTTAGAACAGCATGACGAGACTCCCGCAAAAGTTATTGCACGAGCAGTCGAAAAAGGCATAAAATTAAATCCAGATAAAATTCAATATCGTCAAACGGAAATGAAATTCATGGGATGTATAGTTTCAAAAGGTACCATCAAACCGCATAGTAAATATTGTGAAGCAATTCGCGGACTTAAGAAACCAAAGAATAAAAGCGATGTCATGTGATTTTTAGGTATGCTTAAATTTTTAGCAGCATATATCCCTTGCTTATCAAAACAATCGACAAAGTTACGTGAATTAACACATAACGATGTCCAGTTTCAGTGGACTGATGCTCATGAATATGAGTTTCAGAAACTCATCAGTATTATTACATCTGGGCCTGTGTTAGCTTTATACGACAAGAAAGGGCCTATTGTTATTCAAACGGACGCTTCAAAAGATGATCTAGGTTGTGTGTTACTTCAAGAAGGTCACCCTGTGGCTGAGTAAATCAGAGCAGAAATGGCCTCAAATAGAGGAGTTACTGGCTATAGTATTTTCCTGTATTAAGTTCCATTATTATCTTTACGGTTGTGAATTTTTAGTGCAAAGTGATCACAAACCGCTAGAATCACTTTTGAAGAAAGAGATCGATGAGGTGACGCCCAGGTTACAGGCCATGTTCATGTTCTTGCTTAAGTATCCAAAAATGGTGGTAATTTATACTCCGGGTAAGCAAATGTTGGTGGCTGACTGTCTTTCTAGTGCAGCACTACGCGAGACTGCTGAAACCGACGAACTAAAGGGTGTTATTCACACCCTGACGAGAAAAGTTTGTATGTCAAAATACAATTACGATATATACTGCAAGCATATAGATGCAGATGAAGAGTACACACAGTTGTGTCTATTTGCGCAACAAGGATGGCCCAAATATCAACAGTTGACGGAACTAAGCAAACAATTTCACAAATACAAGTCAGAAATACACTTTGAAAATAACATGCTGTTCAAGAACCATCGACTAATAATTCCCACGGCATTACAACCACAGGTTTGCACGTGGCTGCACAGGCCCCATCTTGGAATATAAAAGACACTGGCAAAAACCAGATCTTTGTATTTTTGGCCGAACATGGGTAAACAGATAACAGAATTAACTACTAGGTGTGTTGTGTGTGAAACTTTCAGACGCAATAATGCAATAGAGCCATTGAGGCAAGACGACGCACCTAAGTATCCTTTTCAAATAAAACTGCCAGCTGCGTGACTGATACACTGAAATAAATATTTATGAGAGTGGGTTATCCAACAATAATACGGTGCGACAGCAACCCTTTTAATTCGGTAGAAATAGAAAATTTCTTAAATGATGCGAACACTGTCGCAACTGCGAAAAATCTGTTGAAGCGCTGCTATGAGGCGAACGAAAAAGATAACTTTCAATATCATCTCCTGGAATATAACAATTCCCCAATCGCAGACATGCACCTAGCTCCAACACAATTATTTTTTGGTAGATTAGTAAAAGCAAAGCTCCCAACAGCAGAACTACTTTTGTGCCGGAATTCAGGAGACGAATCAAAAGTACAGGAAAGAATTAAAAGAAAAAAGGTGAAACAAAAACATTACTTTGACCGCAATGCAAAAACATTACCGGAATTACCGGTAGGAGATAGGGTAATTTTTAAGAAAAACGGGAAAGAATGGCATTACGGTCAAATTATGGAGAAAATAAATGAAAGATCGTATATAATTAAAGATAACAACAATTTATATTAATTATTGTTGTTGTTGTAGGCTAGTCGATCGATTGCGTTCGTGTGCAAGAAAAATTTCTTTTTTCTTTACGTTTTGCCCAAAGTTTCGCTAATCACCTTAGCATCTTCAGGGGCGAATCTTTATTTAAATAACAACAAGAAACAGAACAATGTTATCGAAAAATAATGATGTACATACATACATACATACATACATACATGAATACAAAGCTAAATGTTAGATAAACAAATGAAAATACGAACACAAAGAGACTATCACAGGTTTTAATTTTTCTTATGGCACTTACGTATGGTTTACATTTAATTGACACTGAATATTTAGAAAACATTTGAAACATTTAAAACATGGAAAATTTACACTAAAACATTAAACATTAAAAGCATTGATACCATCAATATGTGGTACTCTCGTCATACTAAACTTTAACTACAAGCATAGCATATAAGCAGCCGCGATGTCATCAGTGTCCTCCTTCTTGTTAATTGTTTTTTCCATTTTCTGTAGAATTCGCAGGCTTTCTTTGGTGTATCCTGTCTTTTCTCTCCGTTCTTTGTCTAATATTTTGACGTTGTATAGATCAGCTGTGTGACTACTATTTAGTATGTGTTGCGCTAAAGCTGTGCTTTGCTTGTTTTTCTTGATATCTGCTTCGTGTTCTGACAGACGAACGCCCAATGCTCTCTTGGTCGTTCCAATATACACTTTGTTGCAGTTTTCGTTTTTGCTCCCCTTGCATGTATCTTCGTATTCCACGTTGCTTTGTTGGTGGAGCGGTAAGGCGTTTTCGTTTGGGAAAAGATTGAAGAAAGCGTGCAGTTTGGTCGGTATGCCAGCGTTACATTAAGGTTGTTGGCGTTTATGTCATGGTCAAGTTGTTGGTAGAATCGAGGGATGTATGTGACGCTCTGATATCGCTTCGTATCGTTGGTAGTTTTCGTATTCGGTGCTCTGTTAAATTCGTTGTTTATTTCTGAAATTTTTTTGTTTTATTAGACTTTGTATTAAGTGGTGCGGGTAGTTGTTGCTTGCAAGAATTTTGTTTATTTTCATTATGTTCGTGTCTTTGAATTGTTGGTGACTTATTGTTAGTATTTTGTGAATCCGATTTTTAGTTGTGCTGACTTTGTACTTTAAGGGCCGGTTGTTCAATGTCTGGTTATCACTACTTGCCGGTTAAACATCATTATCGACGTTTTCGACATCACGCATATAACATGTGATCGATAAAGCAGTCGTTGTATTTAACCGGAGCTTCTACCTCCGATTTGTGCTAATCAGACATTGAACAACCGGCCCTAAGGGTTGCGAAGACAAGTAATTTATTAAACGCCCAGAGGAAGTAGGCTTTGAGTACCAGTCAAGTAGAATTTCATTACTTTTCCGGTGGATCATGACATCCAAAAACGCCACTACCGCTCCACCAACAAAGCAACGTGGTATACGAAGT
>NW_023458771.1:60219-82462 GCF_013731165.1 Rhagoletis pomonella
AAATGAATCAAAAACCAAACATAACAACTAAAAAATTTCCAAAAAATCAACGCGATTTTCTAGCAACTTTAAACTTACACTTTGTTATACTAAATTTGAATGGGCTATAAAACTGCATACTTTGAATTTTTTTTAAAAGATCTGAATAAAAAGTTGGAAATCAGTGTGCAAATTTAAAGAATTTTCCTGAGTTTTGCACAAAGTTTAGAGATTTTATTATTACGGTTTCTGGTGTAAAATGAACTATACTTTTGTAAAAAATTAACGAAAATAAATTAGAATAAAAACTTTACATATATGGCGAAAAATTCACTGTGCCAATACTTTTGTTCTTCACTGTATGTACATCATTATTTTTCGATAACATTGTTCTGTTTCTTGTTGTTATTTAAATAAAGATTCACCCCTGAAGATACTAAGGTGATTAGCGAAATGTTGGGCAAAACGTGAAGAAAAAAGTAATTTTGCACACAAACGCAATCGATCGACTAGCCTACAACAACAACAATAATTAATATTAAATTCGATCAACAGATTACTTAAAGCAATATATATTTTAGATCTAATCGAAGATTGATAGCTAAAAGCAAAAACAATGTAAATGATAATACTGAAATGTCATTAGATAAACTTAACAAATGTGATGACAGTAAACTCGATGAGTTGTTTCCATCTTCACCACAGCTTGAGCTAAATAACGAGACAGAACCAATTGTTCCTTCCACTTCGTCAAACAGCAGGCCTGTGAATCATAGTGAAATACGACATGATAGTGAATTGGTAACAGCGTCAGACACTGAGCCTTCACCAGGCCAAAATAAAGACCAACCGACTTTTTCTTCGCAATGCGTACGAGCTCTAAGTTCTACGCTCATTACTCATTGTATGTAGTATGAATACGCCTTAAGTAATAAATAATAGTATGTAAGCCTTAAGAATTGTACTAATGAATTATGCTACATCAAATACATTAACGAAGTAGTATTATATTACAAGAAATTATTAACACTCCAACTATAAGTAGGTTCATAACAGCTCTGATCCAGTACTCCATGAACTTACAGGATTTTACACGAAATTGCAGGAAGTTGCAGGAAAAATATTCCCGTACTCCAAAATCCTCCACAATCCTGTAAACCAGAGCGTCTTTTGGAGAGTTGCTTAGAGAATGAAGTTGCAAGATTTTACCCGAACTTTTTCTTCTGGTAAAATCATGAAAAGTGTCAAGCAATCACTGGTTGACATTTTTACAGGAAAAATGTTTTTTTTCCGCGTACTTTTTGTTGTTACTCACTTTTTACTCTCACTTCAGAGAGTAATTTTGCTGTTTGACAATTTTTCAGGATTTTTCACGAAAAGTATTGGATCAGAGCTAACATGATACAAAAAAGAAGATAGTTTATTGTAAAAAAAAAAATATTTACAAAATTAAAAGGAAATTTGTCTTCGATATGTGCAATAACGAAAATTGAAATTCATGATATGATAAATATTATAGTTATGGACGATATAGGGTTGCCGGACGTACTGCTTTTGGGACTAAACGTACTCCTTTTTATTGCATTGTACTCCCTTGTACTCCCAAAAAAAATATGTGGAAATGTACTCCTTTATTAGTTTTGTACTTCTTTTGTACACCTTTTTCCAGCTATTAATATTTTATCATATACAGGGTGTAAAATAATAACTGATGCACAGTTTTTTTTGAAAAATAAAAGGAACCTTTATAGATTTTGCGAAAAAATTTGTTATTGTTAATTATCCACAGATTTTACTTAATTTTTTTTTAATTGGTTTTTAAATTTGAACCTGCATTTGGGATTACCAGCGGTAAACACTTTGAGAGAAAAGCGCAAGTAAAAAAAATAGTTTTTATTGTTAATTTTCAACACATTTTACTTAAATTTTATCAATTAGTTTTTAAATTTTAACTTTCATTTGGGTTTACCAGTGGGTTTGGGAGAGAAGGGCAAGCGGCACGCAATCTTTGTCGATAACTTTATTACATATCTTCTGTAACCATAGGCTATCTTCCACCATTAGGGCCCTTTATACTCCGTCTTTTGTCCAACATAAGGCCTCATACTCAGCAATCGAAAAGACTCGGAGGCTGCACGCTTCTTGGGGCTGCCGTTAGTGGAACTCGACGACAACGACTGAGCGGGCGGGGATGTTGTAGCTGCTACAACAACAACAACAACTCGGAACTGGTGACTAGGAGGGCATTCATTCGACCAATCCTACACAGTTTTTTTTTTCTTTTTTTTTATACAAAGCCTAAGACAAAATACACATGAAAAAGACGTGCGTGCCGCATGTACTTATCTCCCAAAAATGGCAAATGCGAATAAGGATTAAAATTTTAAAATAATAAAATTAAAGGGCTTAGGGATTATAACCCTTACTACGTAGAATTCTCCTTTCTGTGTTGCCGAGGAAGAGAGGAGGAACCCCCCTTTTTTGTCTTGTCTTGTGTGGTCTTGTGGATATAACTCCGGCTTCGGTATCCACAGTATTTTTGCACTTAACTCCTTCCTGCGTAGGCGTCCTTCGGCCGCGCTTAGGGATTATAACTTTTACTAAGTGGAATTAAAAACAAAATGCACTCCTTTTTTATGTATTGTACTGCTTTTTTTCTATCGAAAATATAAATGTACTCCTTTCTTCGTTTCAAAATCTGGCAACCCTAGGACGATAGGAGGTACTCCCGATTGAACTGGCACTCAGAGTCTGGAAGTAACCACGTAGTACATATCCTTGAGGATTGCAAATACCTCAGCCTGGAAGACCGAAGCATACTTGCTAAGAGAAAAGTTAATGTTATCCCCAATAACTCCGATAAAGACCTCAGATCCTGACCCTGAGTCAGTTTTGGAGCCATAAGTGAATATTCGATTATGTGTGAGTCCGGGCTCAGTGCTGGTATTAAACCAGCGTTCGGCCTCAGGGAACTCAACATTATAGAATCTCTTCAAGAAAGGTACTGGAGGCGCACTATCCTGTGACATTGAAAAGATACAAGTGCTCTGATCTTTGCCGCTAGCAATTTCCGCCTGTCCCCACTCAGTGTTATACCAGCATCCGTTTCTTTTTAGTCTGCAGGTGGGCTTTAAGGCTTCCCCACGTATGAAGACACATAGTGACGGTAAGTGCAGCAGTGCATCAAGAGCAACGCCACGTGTTGTAGAGAAATCTTTCGTACCGCACGCGGCAGTTGCTCTTTGAAGTTTTGCAAGCAGACTTTCCACGCTCTTGATTGAGAATCTGCTCCACCATACCACTGACGCATAGCTAATTATGGGTCTGATCATAGAGGTATAAATGCAGAGGATTCCCTATGGTGACACACCCCACGTTTTACCAAAGACCAGTTTACATTGCCAAAATGCTGCCCATTCTTTAGAGGTTTTGTGTTCCTCGTTAGGTTTCCACGATAGTTTTGTATCCAAAGTTACTTATAGATACTTCACTTCCGGAGAATTCTGAATTATGACTCCTTTCATTGTGAGGGCAATGAGACCATTCAATCTTCTCCGAATCCTGGTTTCGGACTATGTTTAAATGACGAAATATTTAAGAATACATCTTCTTCGGACTATTTAACAAAAAAAAAAGAGTTTTGTTACGTAAATTTATTTATTTTGTTTAAAATAAAATGAAAAACAGCTTTTTAACAAATAACTGTTTCAAAACTAGATTTTATTTTATTTCTTCATCCCTGCACATCGATATTATTCAAAGGATCTTTTAAACGCTTGAGAAAAACGTTAAAATTTGATTATCGAACACATCAACTTATTATTGTTTGTATGTAAAGTTTACTCCCAAATATTTAAAAGAAAATCTCCTCTGTCAAAAAATTTCAATGTGGCAGAGCTATGCTTAATGTTTACATCTGGAGAAATGTCAAAAATCTGCTTTATAATCAAAAAATAGTAGTAGTGAAACTACCTTCTTTTTTTATCATGGTTCATAATATCTAAAGAATATCTCAGGGACTTCCGGCTAGGATAGACACCTGTAGTGCGATTCCCATTTTTCCTAACGACAATATTCGTATCGTTAGCTAACGATTCCGACAAGTTTCGTTAAATGCAATTGTCACTTTTAGCGAATATTGTCGGTAGCTCTGACAGTTGTCTAACGAAATTTGTCGATAGCCTAGCTACGAATATTTTGTCGTTGAAAAGACTAACGATAAAATTGTTTTAAGTTTTTATTGAGAAAAATTAGGCAAAATTCATCGGTAAGCAAACTATTATAATAAAAAATAACTAATAAATAAACATTTATCACATATAGATGTGCTTTTTATTATTGTTCTTTTTATTTATTACACTGTGCAAGTTGAAAACATTGGCAAAGGTTTTGAAAGTTGATCTCACTTAAATGGGGCATTCTAAATTCAATGGCTCTCCCGTTTTGTCAGACTGGCTCCAGTTTTCGAGATAACGATACTTCAACATTTGCTTCAATTTTAACTTGTTTGTAAATAACTCAGTTTTAGTGTTGTTTCAATAAAATGTTTAACATGACTGCTTTTTAAAGTGAAGGTTATATTAAAAAATAGTCACGTGAAAAAGTTTGATAAAATGACTTTAACGGACTTTGTGGAAGTCATTTATAAAAAAAACTTTAAATTTAAGGAAATTTTCAAGTACCGTTACGTCGAAAACTAGAGCCAAAGCTGAGTTTTTAGACGTGGAAAGCATAACGTCAAATTGATGTGCTTGTTGTGATTCATACTGTAATTGTGCGTATAATTTGATAGTGTAATTTTTTACTTATATACGGCTTATACCCCTTATTCAATTCGCCTTGCACGAGGCCCTTAGTGCTAAATAAGCAGTCCAGCATCCTATGGTACTGCTCCGTAGTAGCTCTTGCTCTTCTTTTCTTTCATATTGTATTCACAAACAACAATCCCGACACAATAATACGCGCAACAATAAAAAGTTTCTTTTAAATATTGAGTGTCAAACGTCAATATTGCCATATTTGTCTTTGTAATTAACGACAATCGTCGTAAACTTCTCTATCGACATGTCTAACGAATTCTGTCGTTAAGTGTGTTTTTGAGAATAGCCTATTTGTGCAAGCTACAAACGTCGTTCATTATCATTAACGAATATCGGTCGTTAAGAAAAATGGGAATCGCACTATTAGCAGATTAATAAAATTTAGCGCACCTAAAATTACGGTACTTTATTAGGAGTCGACAGAGCTCTTGAGAAACATAACGTTCCTCTAACCATCTGGCGATGGATAGCAAGGTTACTGCAGACCAGGATTACCGAGACTGAAGTCGGTGATAGTGTCGTTCAAATACAAACGACAAAAGGGTGCTCGCAAGGGGGGTCTTATCTCCTCTACTGTGGAGCTTAGTTGAGGACGAACTCCTACAGATACTCACTAATGAGGGCGTCCGTTGCCAAGAGTACGCGGACGACATAGTGATTATCGCTAGGGGGAAGTTCGCTAGTACTCTCTCTAACATCGTCCAAAGAGGTCTTAACCTCGCAAAAAGGTGGTGCGCAGAAGTAGGCTTAAATATCAACCCCTCTAAGGCAGCTATAGTCCCCTTCACCAAGAAACGAAATCTCCAGGGAATGAGGAACTTGACCTTGGACGGGGTCGTAATCAATGTCGCCACAGAGGTTAAGTATCTGGGGCTTACCCTGGACTCCAAGTTTCTGTGGAAGGCCCATGTTGATGCGGTCTCCTCTAAGGCCATGAGAGCGATGATGGTGTGCAAACGTCTAGCGGGTAAATCCTGGGGATGCACTAGGAGGATGCTCAGATGGATGTACACCATGATAGTGAGGCCTATAGTGACTTATGGTGCGGTGGCTTGGTATTCCAGGACTACTATGGGAACGGTGAGGCAGACCGTCTGGCATGTGTTTGCATTGCGGGAGCAATGTGTTTGCGATGCGGCCAAGGAGACTCCCCTACACCTTCTTATGGCCGTTGAACGCAGGAGATATAGGAGCATAGGGCACGTCTGGCCAAGAGAGGAGCACATACACTCACTATTTCCTTGGTGTATTATGAAATTTATAGACACCCTGGGGCTGGTTGAGGTGTTGTGATGAGCTAGGGGCACAATAGACCTACTGGTCCAACCAACTAACTAACTAACTAGCAGGCAATACTAAAGGTAGGGGCAAATAGCTCTGTTATTGAAGAAAATAACTAAAGAAAACGAGTTGATTCAAAATATAAAAAAAAAATTCTTAGAAAGCACTAACATATTAAACGTAGGGGTGACTTCGCGAGAGTGCACCACGCTTAGAACAAAATGACTCATGGGGTGTGTAGAGGGGGTCGTACATATCACTAAACTGAAAACCGAACGGCGAGGAAACTCATAGCTTCCGAGTAATTTGTTGTTAAAATTTAAAATTTCACCTAACAAAATGTACGATAAGAAACCATTTCAAACAAATACAAGTGTGCAGAACAGACACATTTCAACTAAATTAAGCTCTTTGAACGTGTATCTATTTTATATTTTATTAATTTTATAGTTTAACGATGAGGATGAGAGCGAGCGAAAGAACTGAACCGCATGACCAATCGATTCAAATTTGACCAGCCGGCTGAGACCGAATTACTGATCAAAAGAGGGTTGGCTTGTGAATACCATTTACTATTTGTTCCTTTTACGAGCGAAATGGAGTCTTTTCCAACTATTTCTCCTTTTAGTAGCAGAATGGTACTTTTTTGGTGCAAATGTATACAAAGTAGTATGTAGAATAAAATTAGGTTTAGAAACCCTTGTTTTATTTCATTTTAACATGTTTTCATACACACATATATACCGTTTCTTATTTTTTCGTAATTTCATAACACAAATGTAACAAGTAGTAAAAAAATTGACCAAAGAAATACATGTGCACATGTGAGTAACGTGTTCAGCGTTGGCGCTTTGGTAATTTTTTACCAAAACTGGTAATTTTTTTCTTTTTGGTATTTTGGTAATTTTGTTTTTTAATTTGGTAATATTTTTAACGTAAGTCTTTTCTTTTAAGTTTTTAATACTAACCTATTACTTATAAAAATTTAGAACTTTAAACCTTCTTACAATTGCACAAAACAAAAAATTTACATCTTAAGACAGCCAAAAATTGAAAGAGCTCTTTAACGTAACAACTTTCCTTGACAACACAGAACTTTTACACCACTATTCTGCAACACTTTCATATCGTAGAAATTGTATGCTGCAATCCGAATCGTATCTATCTTCGAACTTTCGAAATTCGTAATAATGGCATGCCTAAAAACGAACGAGTAAGAAATTGACAGTTTTTTTGCGTAATTTTGTACGAAAACAATTCTATGTCGGAAGCGAGATTAGAATTACGCAAAAAGATTTTAATCGATGTGTTTGCAGTAAATGTTAGTGGTGTTCTTTTTAACAGATAAATTTTCCTTTCGCATATACGTACATTTTTATTCACTGCTTTATATGAACGAACAAAAAATAATGTTTGTTGGCCCTTATCGAGAAACTTGGGTACGGTTTAGTTATTAGTACAATGATTTTGGGTTGTTGTATCCAAACTCATCACCCGAATCTAAAAACTTCAACATGCACGTGTAGTCAAAGGATTATACTTTAATTTAAAACAAAAGTTTCGAGCTCTAGTTTATTAATAAATTCGGTTTGAACCATGCACTTTTTTTGTAAATTTCGATGTGGGATCTGCGCAAAGATACAGTGGATAGCGTAGCCGGAGTTACACATACGCTCAATAAATGTTGTATGCTTTTCACAGTAGAAGAGGAGCTTCCGCCCTCTTCTCCGGCAACAAAAAAAAGATAATTCTCATTAGTAAGGCTTGTAATCCCTAAGCGTGGCCGAAGGAAGAAGCCGGCGCGACCAGATGGTGGACCTAACACAGTGCATATTTTTAATGGCTTGGAAGAAACTGTCTTGGCATTAACTGGATTGAGAACCAGTTCTTCAGGCATAGGAGGAGTTATAGCGGGTTGGCTTTCCAATATGGCCGTTGGTTAAGGGGATGGTGGGCGGATGGGGAGGGACCGTGGCGCCTCCTACTCCCCATTTTAGAGAGGACATGAACCGCCATTCACAAAAATGCAACCCCGACCACCTAGTCCCCCTATAGGTCCCTAGGCACCCCTTACAAAAATGTCCAAAAGTCACAATGTTCACTTGCGTTTTGCTGCTTTTTTCGCTTGAAAAAGGCTGAAAACAGAAACATAAACACTCATAATCACTATTATTTTACCAGTCTCTCATATAAAACCCTTTTAAGAATATTTTTTAATATTATTGCAATTTATGTATTAATTAAAAACGCTTTCCAAAATTTCCGTGCCAACGATTAACGTGCAATAACGATTACAATCGAAGAACTGTCAAACGCCCAGTGCGAAAAAGAGCTTAAAGGCTGGTATGCAGCTGTCAAGAAATCGGTCAAGAAAAATTTGCCATTATTTCGTGTGTGTGTGTCCAAGGAATTTTGACATTTTTGATGCTTCACAGCCTGTTGCCTCACTCTTACCTCAAGAAATAATGGAACGGGCATATATTTCTGTTGCAAACCCGGGTTGCCTTGTGCTATTTTTTCACAAAAAACTTTAGAAAACCGTAGCAGAAAGCGTAGTAAGTTTCTTAGAACTGCGTACTGCCTTAAGGAAATTTTGCTCAAGAAAATTTCTTAGCCATTTCTTGTACGTCATTTTATATGGAGTTTTTGCTCTTCTTGAGAGCTGCATACAGGCCTTAAAAGAAAACGAAAAAGCATCCAACAAACAAAACAGAAAAGACCTAAGCATGTAATTTTTTTGAAGCCCGGTCCTTTTCTGCGGGAACACAGAAAGGAGAATTCTACTTTGTGAGGGTTATAATGCCTAAGTGCCGAAGGCCGCCTACGCAGAAAGGTGTTCTCTGCAATAGGTGTTCTGCCTCTCTTCTTCGGCAACACAGAAAGGATAATTCTACTTAGTGAGGGTTATAATCCCTAAGTCCGCCCGAGGTCGCCTACGCAGAAAGGTGTTCTCTGCAAAAGGTGTTCTGTGCCTCTTCTTCGGCAACACCGAAAGGAAAATTCTACTTTGTGAGGGTTACAATCCCTAAGCGCGGCCGAAGGCTGCCTACGCAGAAAGGAGTTATGTGCAAAAATACTGTGAATGGCGTTAGGGGTTTCGGCCCCCCTTTCTTTTGCAACACAGAGATGAGAATTCTACTTAGTAAGGGTTATAATACCTAAGCGCGGCCGAAGGCAGCCTACGCAGAGACTTCTTCGCAAAAATACTGTGGATAATTGCTCGTTGGTTGGTTACCCCATTCTAATGGCTCCCTAGGGACCTACAGGGGGCCTAGGATGTCCGGGGTTGCATTTTTGTCAATGGCGGTTCATTCCCTCTCCAAAAAGGGGTGGGAGGTGCCACGCCTCCTCCCCTTCCGTCCACCACCCCTTTAACCAACGGCCATATTGGAAAGTTTCCCCGTTATAGCTTGTGGCTCAACAATTCAACCAGAAGCTGACACAGAGGTGTGGACATGGTTACTATGCCCGACAGCTCCGCATACCTTTGTGAATCCATTGCCTTAGCGCGCTCTTACTCTGCGGCTATAATTGCAAATGCATCTGAATCCATAATTTTCCTCAAATTTAATTTAAAATCAACCAATTTTACAATAAACAAGAACATGATGAGTGCTTTTTTAATTCCTTTCCTTCAAAGAGCAGTCTTCGAAAAACAACTGATAGCTGGCAATGCTGCAAGTTTTTCCGCAAGGGTTGCAGCATGTCGATTTTGCGTTTTTCGTAACGTAGCCACGAATCACGAATTACGAAAATTCGGCTTCTAGATTAAGGGTTTTAGAATGTGTTCGCAATATAGCAAATTAAAGAAACCTCCTATTTTTCCCAATATGGCGGCTCGAACACAGCCCCTACAGTCCCACAAATCAGGTTCTTGGATAATTTTTGCCTACTGGAACCAATGGAGAAAGAAAATAACTTTACAGGACTAATTACAATTTTGCAATTAAATACGAATGTGACCCAATTACATAATTGTAAAGGAAATTTCATCTATCGTTTAACGATACATTTGCTGGTTTCATGTTTTAATTCATGTTTTGGTTTTAAGTTATGCAAAATATTTTATGTAAAAGACTGTATGTTAAACACCTTTTAAATGTTTGTAAATCTCTGAGTGATTTTTTTGTGTTATGTTTTAAAAATATTTGCGAATTGTTATAGTCTGAACAAATTGAAAAAGACGACCGCAGCTGTAAATTGTTCATCTTCATTATCTAAACGCTCTGTCGATAGTGATATGAATTCTTTTAACACGGAAGAACTCATCTGTCGCTCGAAAAATATAAATAGAGCTAAGCTGGCCACAATCCCAGTCGTGGGGTAGTTCTGTCGTCGCCAAAATAATTATCTACATAAGAATACGTGGCGAAATAATTTGACAGTTGTGGTCCATAGCTCGTCATTTTCAATTTCTTTAGACTATAATGCTTATAAAAATTTGGTAATTTTTTTCTGAGTTTGGTAATTTTTTGTTAGTTTTGGTAAAAAATTAAAAATCTTTGTGGCAACACTGAATGTGTTGCCAGAATACGTTTCAAAATATGTTGCCAGATGTTCAAAGCGTAAGAATATAATAAAGGCGTATATGATAAGTGCTATTTTATAATGAGTTTAGTATCAATTATGAGTATTATGTATCTCAATCCCAGAAAACTTAAAAGTTATCCTCGAATCTAGTCTGTAGAAAAAAAATATATACATATATTGGAGTGGTTCAAAAAACACTCTTTTTGGAAATTCATAAACGCTACAGCAAAATATTGTTATTTGTGAGAATAATAAGACACGGTTTTTTTATTTTGAAAAAAATTTTTTTTGCGGTCGTGCTAGTCGGTTTTTCATAGAAACGCTGATGATTCATTATTTTTATTTTCGTGACATGTTAAAGTGCAGTCAAAAATGGTGTTTTTGCATGTAATTACTCAGGCGTTTTTGGTTTTTACAATTATATTTCGAAGCAGCCTTAACTGATATACTTTTTCTTGAAGTATTCGAGAACAATAAAATATGTGTTTTGCGACTTTGAGTTTTCAATGATTTCCAGCTCAAATATTATGGCAATATCGCAATTTTGTCGCAGGAGAGTGTCCATACAAAAGTATGGCAAATTTTGCAAAAAAGCTACATTTGCAACAACTTTGCAACGTCTCACGAATCCCACTAATATACTTTTAAAATTAAAAACTTAAACTCACACACATTCTCATTTTCAATATCAAACAACAACAAACCAAAGTTCTGAACAATTTGATTTTTTTTATTTTCAATTTTATGTAGTTTGGAGAAGGTTTTTATGAATTACGATGCAGCAAAATGTGCCGTGTTCCTCTCATATTTTTTTTTATATTCCCTATCAGCATTTTGTTTATTATTCTCTTGATTGTCATCTGGTTGTCCTTTCTGAATTTTCAAAAAATTGCTTGCTTGTTGTCCAGTTGGAACTTGTCAAAAAAATTGAGCGCCCTTAACCGGCCGTCTTCACATGCTTGAAAATCGCAATTCTGCTTTTCTTCTCTCGCAAGCGCGATAGAGGGATTTTTTTTTTTGACTGGGCTCTTGACAGCATACTTTTTCATTTTTAAAATGTCGCCAAAAGAGAATGTTCGAGCTTTTCAAAAATTTTTATTTTCCACCAAGATAAACCAAGTTTCTATATCGTTAGATGATTTAATTTTTAGAAGAAATGTCTTTTAATTTTTGCGGAGAAATTTGTTTAATAATAATCAAAAATTTCCTTTTTTAATAATCCAACAAATTAATAGAAAAATAAATTTAACTTCATTTACTCCCCCTCCAGTAAAACGATAAATTAATTAACGTTAAATATTATATTCTTTTTTGTATTTGGAATTGTTAGTGAATTAGAGTTTTGTGTTGTACCAGAAATTATATTTGCAGGTTTGAGCAAATCTATTGAAACCGTTTTAATCATATTTCCATGTTGAATTTTGAATACTTTGTTATTTTTCGAAATAATTTTAAATAGCCCTTTATAAGGTGATTGCAAATTTGACTCGTGAATAACTTTAACAAAAACGTACTCACAAGTATCCAAATTTTTAGGAACAAAAAAGTATTCTTTATTGTGATGTACAACCTTTGATCTAACATTTGAAAAATATTTTCTTAGCTTAGTAAGAATTTCATTTGTATTATCAACTTCATTATTAGAACAGTTCGTAACAACTAATTCACCCGGTAATCTAAATGTTTGTCAATAAAGAGCATTTTAAATTTTCTTTAATAGAATTTCAGACCAGTGGGTAGAGTCCTCCGAAGCAGTAGTAGCAGTCTTTAATGTCCTAATAATATAATCCCGTTTGATTGGGGATAATTTGGAAACGTAAAAATTTTGTTAATTCTGTAAACAATTTTGATGTAAATTGTGATCCTTGATCTACTATTATGGGCTGTTTTTGCTTACGCGTAAAAGCACATTAAGCGCATTTAGCTCTAAATGCTACTCTAAATGTACATTTATCCATACAAAATTCGTCACCTAAATGCAACTCCATTTTTGCATTAAGAACCTAAATGCTAAAAGCAACCCTGTGGTCTTCCAAAATTTCCACGATTCGAACATGGTTTAATGAGAAAAAGTGGCAACATTGCATTTTCGAGTATACAGTGGCTAGCTGCGTTTCAGTGATCGCCGATCGAAATTTCATTTATTATTTTACATTATTTGGATAAGGAAAAGTTAAGAAAATTCAATATCGTTGTGATGCTGATAGAAATCTGGATCAATTTGTGTTCAATTCTGTTTGTTTTGTTTCCTAATTAAGGGCGTGTGTGAATCGGTAACAAAGTTCTATGGGGAAAGCTGTTGAATAATGTTTTTACTATAGTGAGACAGTTTTCCCAATCTGCTGTGTGAAATTAAATCTTTTTTGACAGCGATAAATTTTTGATAACCGCAGATTTATGCGGCATAAAATATTACAATTTGAAGGGAAATTGATATTTTAAGATAGCATCTACCATCGTTGATTGCAATTGATCAATTTAAGCTTTTTTGTTAACGAAAAATTACACACATTAACAATATTTGCGATTGTCAAAATTTTCTATGCATTTGTCAAAAATTTCACTAGCCTCGTAAGCTACTGAAATTTTATTCACCCCATAGTTGTCAAAAATTTACTCGCCGCGAACTTTGTTACCAATTCACACACGCTCTAAGTGAGGAAATTATAATTGACAGCACCGACAAATGAATATATACATAAACAAATGGTCGGTCATGGTTAAAACAATTCTAATTTTTGTATTGAAGTTTTGGTTTAAAATTTATTTTTTTCTTTTCAGTAGGGTTTTTGCACATTATCTTCTGCGCGAGAATTGATCGTAATAGATACGGATCTGAATAAGCGACTGGAACACGGCTGTTTGTCAAAAGCCTACGATTTCGAACTCGCGTAAATGTACATTTGCTAAATGCGATAGCATGAACGCTCTTCGAAAACATATGTTCGAAAGTGCTAAATGTTGCATTTTAAATGCAGCAAAAACGCTGTATTATATAAAGTGGAATGCCAAAACGAGGAACTTAATTTTGAACAAATGTTGCTATAGAATTTGCTGAGATATTCCTAAGTGGACATGCTTCTGGCCAACGTGTATGTCTTTGAATGATAGCTAAAATGTAATGGTTTTATTTTGATACAGGTAATGGACCAACAAGGTCCATATGAATATGTTCAAATCGTCCAAATGGAATGCTAATTTTTTGCACAGGCGTCTTATACCCCTATTATGTATGGAGACTAGCAGGAGACTAGTAGCCGCGTGGCAACCATATTTTAAAATTTGCATTACGTATGGCAACCCGCTACTCTATCAGCTACTGAGTTGGTAGCGCTATTTGCAGAATTATATATTACTACCATCTCTTTTTATAGTATAGAGCAGAGCTTCCTAAAGTGTGTTCTGCGGAACCGAAGGGTTCCGTAGAAAAGTCACCGGGGTTCCACGAAATTAGTTTTGGTATGAATAAGCACGGCGGTCGGTTTGGGTTTCACACAGTAAGAAAAGTTCTATAAATAGTTTGACAGAGACGCAATTATCTAGTTTCATGTATACATATGTACGCTTGCCAGCTTGTTTTTTTTCTAACCGGTATGTGTTGTTGGCCACTGTAGCCAAAGGGTTATATACAACTTTCTACAAGGAACTAGAGCTGCAAAACTATCGATGGCACTATCGATAATATAAATAGTTTCAATTTGACACCACTATCGATGAATGGTAGCCACTGCCGCGATACTATCGGAAATAGGAATGTTCGGTATTTAAGAAAGTATCGATACCATGAATCGATTTAATTCATTGCATGTAAAATCGATATGGCGATATATCGGGCTGAACAATATCGATATCGGAAAAATCGATGTTGAAAATCCTACTCCCAATTGAATATAATCAGCCCAATCCTAAATATTCTCGCGGAATTTCTCCTTTGCGAATTTTAAAATCCTCTAAGAAAAAATCCTCCAATTCTAAATTGTCGGGGAGAAGGATTTTTGAGGAGTAGGATTTTTTCTCTTTCTATCTTTCGAAATCAGCTGTTATGCTTATTGCTGACAATTTTTCGATAATTTGCCAATGTGATTTTTGCATGTTTTGGCGAAACTTTATTAATTGTGGTTGATTCGGAAACTTAAAAATGAATAGCTTAGCGTTAAATATGTTAGTGAGAGAAATTAGTGAGGAAGAAAGGCAACAAACAAACGCGCAACGAGTGGCGAGGAGGAAACTGCGCGACTTGATGAACCCCTTGGAGTTGCCTCAACCTTTGTGAGTAAAGGAGTTCAAAAATATGTGTTAAAACAACTAACTATTTCGTTTTCTACTTCTATAAATAGATTTGAAAAGTATTTCAGGTTGAATAAACCGGCGTTTGAATACTTGCTAGAAGTGGTAACGACTCATACACAGCCAGGTAGGAAGCAGTTTGCTGTTACACCTATAGTGAAGTTGAGCACCTGTTTGCGCTTTTTTGCGGAAGGTGGTTATCAGACGGGTGTGGGAAAAGACCACGACGTTGGACTAGCGCAGTCTAGTTTCTCCAAAGCACTCGCCGACGTGCTACGTATATTTGAGACGTATCTGTGCCCACGGTGGGTACAGTTTCCAGTGACAGCGGAAGAAAAAAGCCAAATGCGACTGCTTTTTTATGTTAAACATAAAATTCCAGCTGTTGTCGGTTGTGTAGATGGAACACACGTTAAAATAATCGCACCATCCGAAAATGCTCACCTGTACTACAACAGAAAAGGATACTACAGTTTGAATTTTATGTTGGTACGTTCTTAAATCGTTTTTGCGGAAAATTTACTTATTACTATTAATTCCAGGTGTGTGACCAGGAACTAAAAATTCGCTACGTCGATGCTTCTCATCCGGGTACTAGTCATGACTCGCTATTTTGGAACGTTAGCGATTTACGTTCACATTTTGAGACCGAATTTTAGTTACATAGTTATGCACGTATCTTCGCCTAGAAATTAAAACATACATATTTTCAATTACGTGTATTAAGGTGATGCTGGATATCCGTTGGGACCGTGGCTTATCACTCCTTATCGGATGCCAGGCCAAGCAGAAATGAAGTTCAACGAAATACATTCGAAATGTCGCAACATTATTGAGAGAACAAACGGGGTTTTAAAAAACAGGTGGAGATGTATTATTGGTGCCCGAGAACTACATTACACGCCAGAGAAAGCAGCACAAATTATTAATGCTACTTGTTGCTTACACAACATCTGCATTTACTTCAGAGCGAATGTACCCGAAATACCCGATGGCGAAGTCGAGGTAAATATTCCTGAAGTTCACGAAGCTCATACTACTACGCCGCCGCGCAATATGGAGATTGCGAGATCAATAAGAAATAACATCCGTGATTCTTTTAATAATTAAAAATTAAGAATAGCAATTTTTGAATTTTTTATGCACATTTAATTCTCGTAAGCTTGGCTATAAATATGTATTACTATTTCGATGTAATAAAACACTTAGATATGTTGTAATAAAAAATCATATAGAGTGCCGCACTCAATTATTGACACAGAGAATTTTTTACAATGTATAAGAACTTTTTTACTTTAATTTTTCCTCTAATTTATTTATAAAAATTAGCTCATACCAACAAAAAAATAATTAAACCTCGAAACTTTGTACAAAACTCAGGAAAATTCACCAAACTTACATACAAGTTTGCAACTTTTTAATAAGATTTTTTATGAAAATTCTAAGTATGTAGTTTTATAGCCTATTCAATTGTGGTATAATGAAGTGCAAGCTTTAAGTTTATAAAAAGCGCGTTGCTTTTGGCAATTTTTTTCACGCAGCTTTCATACAAAAAAGTTGACGATCATTCTTCGTATGAAAGAAACTATGTGAAAAAATTGCCAAAAATCAACGCGCTTTTTTCCAACTTAAAACTTGCACTTCATTATACTACAATTAAATAGGCTATAAAACTACATACTTAGAATTTTCATAGAAAATCTTATTAAAAAGTTGCAAACTTGTATGTAAGTTTGGTGAATTTTCCTGAGTTTTGTACAAAGTTTCGAGTTTTAATTATTTCTTTGTTGGTATGAGCTAATTTTTATAAATAAATTAGAGGAAAAATTAAAGTTAAAAAGTTTACATACATTGTAAAAAATTCCCTGTGTCAATAATTTAGTGCGGCACTGTACATACATATGTATGTATAGTACTTATAGTATTTAATTCAATAACAAAACAAAACGCAGGTAATTCAGTTAAGAAATAAAAATCTTATCAGTAAAAAATCTAAGCTTATAGTCTCATTGTCAGTGTTGCCAGAACTTTTTGGACGAACCAGCTAAATTGGCAAATAAAACCGGCTAAAAAGGCTAAAATGTTTAAACTAAATTTCACATGTTTTATTTAAATAAATCACGAGTAAAAAGACCATTTCTTGGAGAGAAGTTACAAATTCGAGCCGGAAAAAATTTTGCCAGCAAGAATTTGTGGTACTCGCTGGATTTTCGACGAACAAACCTATCGTCTTCCCTACAAGGCCTTTTCAGACTGACCGATTCTCAATTCACTCAAACAGAAACCAATGCACATAAAAAACGCTGTTAAAATTTCCCTTCAATTTTAAGGCAGTAAAACAACGACCTTAAGTTAACATCAACCGAGGCCATTTGTTGACAAAGGATGCAAAATTACAGTTACACAGAAGAACTGGTCAGATTTTTCAGAAATCCCTGCAATTCTGATGTAAAATATGATGCCAAAAGACTGCAGATCTCCCATTTAGATGACCGGTCATATGACCGGCAGATGTCTTGTAGGATTCCCAGAGAGTTTTGCTTTACATAGAAATTTGTGCTCTTTTATTTTCATTTTGACTCACTTCAGTGTTGGTTCCTTTAATTCAAGTTGGCATTCGGTTTTTGGAATTTAAATAAGTTCTCAGCAAAAAAGTTTGTTTAAAAAATACATATCGCCAGCTTAGAAAGAAAAGTTGCTAAGTCCCATTTTAAAAATTTTACAGCAGAGGAAAAGATCTTCCTATAGCGATTTTCTTTAACTATTTCGCAAGACTTTGAATCAAACATTTTGTGCGTTTAAACCAAAGGAAAACTCCATAAGAATCAGAAGGATTCGATATTTATTAAAAGATGTCGTATTATTTTGGCCTTATCGAATTTGTGGTGCTTCTTTTGGACTTAGCAAATTTTCCCTTTATTGCTTATGAAGAGGAAAAAATAAAACAAATACTTTTATAATTTTCTAAATGATGCGTGTTCAATTTCTCTAGCCTCCTATATCAAAATATGAGTTTTCATAAAAAGTGGACTTAGCAACTTTTCACTCTAAGCTAGCGATATGTGTACATAGTGCTTGAAAATATCAATTTTTCCCTTACCTTAAACCTTTGGGAGTGGCCAAAAATGATGGTTTGTAATCTAGGCAGAATTGAATATGCGCTATCTGGGAAGACAATATCTACATACATGTAATATTTATTCTGTTTGTTGGCACTATATCCAAACACAAACGCATCTTAAGTGTCCTAACAGTGAAACAATTTCTTATTTTCTAAGTTTGCGTATAGAACTGCACACTTAAAATTAAGACATTTATAACAAACATTTTATGAAGAAAATCCCTTCATCGTTTAAAATATAAAATTATAGTTTAAAAAACGAAAACCTCGCTATTATAATATTTCCATTCGTACTGACATCAGGTATGTAACTTGAGAAAAATAAGCGAAATCGGCCCAACTTCATACAACCCTGCCTGACATGAAAATTTTCTCCACGATAAGGCTAGTAGCCATTTCTAACAGATTTTGGTTCGCTTAGTCAAAAATGGAAACATATATACATATATGAAATTTAAGAAAACAACGCAAATAGCAAAATCGGCTAATTTTTTTCTGCAAAACGGCTAACAAATCGGCTGCCGGCTAAATCGAAATTTCTCCGGCTGTTTGCTATCGCAACCGGCTAAATCTAGCCGGAAAACGGCTACGATGGCAACACTGCTCATTTTGCTTTGCGCAATGCTATTAGTGAATAGACTAACATTGCAAATTTTCGTCTTTGTCTTTGTAAATTTTCAGTTCCTGTATTTCCAGCAGTCTTTTAGTTTTCTCTATTTTATGTTCAATTTCATTTCTTCCCATTTCTTCAATGAAATAGTTGTGCCTTTTCTTTTCTTCTAGCTGTTCTCTTTTAATTACGTTCGCTTTTTTGATTTCCTCCAACTTTTCTTTTTTTATAAGCTCAACTGCCTTGAAATGTTTCTTCTTAAGATCGTATATTTTGTCTAGCCTATAATATGTAAAAAAAAATATTTTATTACGAGTAAATTTTTGTAAAATGAAAATAAATCGAACCTTTGGTAAATTTTTCTTAAGTTGTCGCGATGCTCGTCCTGATTTGCCACTCCAGTCTTTATGTTTGCGCAGATTTCCTTCTGTATTTTTATTTCCTCAGTCAGAGCAAGCTCGGCCCTTTCTTTTTTTGAAAAGTTTTTTTTTGAGGATGATGCCTTCTTGCTAGTGGATGGCACTTCAGTATTATCAGCAGAAGCTTCTTCACTGACAAATTCAAATGAATCTGCAGAAACAAGGGACACATTTATAGTCGTATAATCTGCATGACTGGCTTCGCTGATGACCATAGATTCATCCAAAGTTTCATTTTCGGTTACATTCGGTAACTCTACTTCTGGGCAGAAGTTTTCATTGCAGATCTCATTAAAGTTTTCTTGCAGGCCAAACTTCTTTACGGGCAATCCTTCTACTGACTGCTTCATCCCAATCAATTTAAAAATGGCTTCTTCAAGGGGGGAGAGTACTTTCACCATATGTGGGCCGCCAGCAGTACCTTTCTGAAGCTTAGTATTGCTAGCCACTTTTTGCCGAACATATTTTTTCTGGTCGGGGTCATCAATTAAACAATGTATATATTTGTGTAGCAAAAGGAACATTAACAAACTACTGACACAATTTTGCATGCATACACCGATTCTCTTTTTGAAACATTGAAATCACCTTTTTCCATTCCACAATGGTTTTAGTTGGGGGGCCTGCCGCATTCAGCTCAACATTCACCTTCTGCCAAAATCGGGTGAGCTCCTCCTTATTTCCTTTAAAAAATCCTCTCGCAATAGCAGGATTCTCCTCCATCATGTTTACAAGGATTCCCATTTGGGTTTTATTTGTTGTTTTCGACCTTAAACAAAAAATGCATGTCTTTTTCTTCCATTTTATCAAAATACTCACATTTTTGCAGCAAACTCCCTTGAAAATTCGAGATGAAATAATTCTAACGGATTTCGAAGAGTTTCCGCACATTCTTTATATTTAAAATACCTACTTTTCATGTTCGAAACTTTTCGAAGATGTTTAGGATAGGCGGAAAGCGGAAAGTGAGATATTCCGCAAAACTCTTTTATTTAGAATAGTAGGATTGCGGAAAGAGAAAAAACTCGTGCGGAAATATTATTTAGGATTGGGCTGAATATTAGACCTGCCTATCAACTCACCGAATTGAGTTATTTCCCTCTTGTATATTTACTGAGGACTAAAACGGCATGCCGGTCTACTCAAGCGGTTTGTCAAACTTAAAAGCTAAATAAATACACAAGCTGCTGGTTAAACCTACTTTAGTATTTTCCCATACATTTTTTTGTAGATGAAAAATAAATTTCAACTTAAATATCGATATTGCGGGTAAAGTATCGATGTCTTCGATATATCGAACTTGGAATATCGATTCAAAAAATCGATTATCGTGCCATGAAATATCGATATTCAGAATAATCGATACGATATCGAACATTCCTACTTCAAATACAAATAATTGCCAAAAACCAACAGTGAGACCTAGCTACTTCAAACTACAAAAGTGCATGCTCAAAAATTTTCTAGGAAACCTAATTAAAGAGCTCGAAATTTTGATTACTCGAAAAACTTGAATTTGCCTCGTTTTTGTAAATTGTTTAAAATTTAATCTTGCAACGTGTAGTTTTTGTTGCTTAAAATATCTTATTTGTTATTTTTAATAAAGCACATCAAAATGGTGTTTAAAACTAACATTTCTGTTTTTTCCACCAATATTACCATATTCAATATATAGTGCCGTAGTAAGGATCCCATATTTTTTCTCTTACCGATAGTATCGATACTATGGAATGGTGATGCCCAAAGCTATCGAAAATATCGAATGGTCCAACCACCGATAGTTTTGCAGCTCTACAAGGAACGATGGTCATAGCAACATTCCCGGAAACGAGGCTGCAGACGAGTTAGCCAGAGAGGGTTCCACATTGGTGTCGATCGAGGACCGGATCTCACCCCCAATTGGAACCTTATATAAAGACATATTTCTCCACAATCTCCGGAAATCGGATCAACGATGGCGCACCGTGGCAGGCTGCCGTTTATCCAAACTATTGTGGCCTGCGTACAGCCCTGAGAGAACACACAACCTACAAAGGAAACCCAGATCTGACGTTGCTAGGCTTGTTGCGACTCTTACTGGGCATTGGCCGATTGGTACCCACGCGAGAAGGCTGGGACTTGCCTACAACGACTTCTGTAGAAGCTGCAGAGATGAGAAAGAGCAGGAAACAGTAGAACACCTGCTTTGCAAATGTCCAGCTCTAATGAGGAGCAGAAATACCATGCTAGGAGCATATGAGTCCACATCCTTACGAGAGCTATCTGATGTAAGTCTCCACAACATACTCAACTTCATCAACCACGCCGGCTGGTTCTAACATACTCATTCGAGGTATATGGTATCAAAATGGCACTTAGCTGCTACTTGGGCGTAATAGTTTTCCGCCACCATTCTAACCTAACCTAACAAGGAACGCGATGAATTGCCAAATGAAATGTGAAATGTCATTACTGGGTACTTGGTTAATCCCCTGAAATATTTGCCAGATTGTTTTTCGGATGGTAGTAGTAATATTGGTTTGGTACAAAATCCACTCTTTTGAATCTGTGTCCCTGAACGAGTTTTGCGTTAGTGTTAAGAGTAAATATCATTAATAATAATAATAATAATAATAATAGATTGGCGCTTACACATATGTTAGTGTTTGGCCGAGCTGTAGCGCCAGCTGTTTGCCAGATACTTCTGTATGTGCATGTATGTGTGGAAGAAGGGGACCAAACATAAGTAAATCGTACATCTATGTTAGCGGAGTGTATATGTATGTGGGTATGTGGATCGAACATACGTGCATAGGTAGTGTGATCAAACATCTATGTTGACCAAATGTGCCTGTAGGCGGTCATGGATGTTTGATCGAACATAGTTGGTCAAACGTTAATGACATGGTACTCAGAGAAAGTTCGGAGTGCTCGGTAAAACGAAAGTTAAAGGTGTATGGGTAAAAGCGGTTTTTCCTTTTAGTTTCCCATGTACACAGGTACCAGGTATGTAAGTACATTATATACTTACAGATACCGATTGAGCCAGTTAGTCAGGCCGGAGGGTATAAAATGACCCAGATGGTGGCGAACGGGTCAGATGTGAAAGAGAAAGTATTTTCGAGTGTTTTAGTGGCAAAGTTATCAAAGTTAAAAAAAAAAAAGGTGTGAAAATATACAAAGTTCATATATGTATATGCATCGGCGTATACTTGTG
>NW_023458771.1:82562-84545 GCF_013731165.1 Rhagoletis pomonella
TTTGCCTACTGGAACCAATGCACAGTGTCCAATTTTTGGAAAAGCCTGGCCAAAAGTCCAAAAAAAAATTGGTGCATTCGTATATTGTTAGGAGGGCTCTACTGCGTATCGTTATGAGACAACAAGTCGATTCTCTTAAGGCATTTAGTGTTACAGGAGATCGAAGAGACTGTTTCTAGCAATTCGCTCTAAACTTTTCGTAAATTAGAGTTTTCGTCGTTGTTAAAATCGTGGTATTATCTTAAAAAAAAATAACAGTTTTCAAGCATCCGCTTATGGACATTGTAATCTAGAGTATGTAAAACATGTTTTTTCATTGTCACGCCATCTAAAAACTGACGTAAGACATAGATATTCACGGATAAATTTTTTTTTTTGTTTACACATTGTGATGGATTAGGAAAATAGTTACGAGAGTGGTCGAGATGGGCGGTCTAATTTTCTTTTTCATATATATTGAAGTTTTTCCCATCCACCTTGGTTAAAACCACCTGCCACAAGCCGCCACTCTAGTTTGGACATCAGCTTTTATACGCGATTCTTAATTTTTTATGTTTAAAAGATTTAAATTATGTAAAAAATTATTTCTGTCAAGATTTTGATGTTTTAAAGATTGGATGTTTTTAGAATTTAAATGATGTCAGAAAGTACTACTATATTAGAGTGCTCATCCATGGGCCTCTCATTATTGAATGGGCACCCCTGCCATTTGGGCAACTTTCCGAAGAAGTCCAAGAGTCAAGGAATAAGGATATTAAAAAACATCAGCTGCTTGTATCCTCGGACCCTGTCATTTCAAGTTTACGTTTAAACCCACCAAAAGAAAATCATAAACTGTCGTCAGATGCCATTAAATTATTATCAACTTTTGTAAATGCGGATGCGGAATTGCCATCAGAAAATATAGATATGAGCTTGGATACTTCAGATGACTGCGAGTCTGACTGTGTATAAAATTGTTATCTTAAAAATATATTCCTGTACCAACAAATATGTATGTCTTGTTTATTGATTCATTCAAAATCCCGCAGTTCTCGTGTAAATTTGAACAACAAGATTTTTAGCAACAAACATTAAGACCTCGTTAGTGTTTGTCCAAGCTTCTCTTCCGATTTGTGGCGTGCGCCTTAATGTTGGCGCACAAAGGGGAGGGACCAACAGTTTTACGCCGAATCCGAACGGGGATTTTATTTTTACGAAAAGCTGTTCTTCGTGGCTGAATCCCCTCGGGGTTTGCCATTGCCTGCCAAAGGGCGACCACTATTACAAAAAACTTGTTTGTTTCTTATTTTTTGATGTTGGTCGGAAACTGGGCTGAACCCAGGCCCTGCGGAATGATAGCGTATATTGGTAACCGCTGCATCACATTATATAACAAAAAAGCAGAAAACATGACCTTTTATACTTAACTACCATAGTTTTGCTAAAAATCTGATTATTTTAAGCGTACACAGCAGCCATTATGGATCCGCCATTTTGAATTTCGAAGTTATGTGGTGAAATTTGGAACCAGCAACCAAAATAAAGACGAATACACAAGGTTTGATTACAATTGTACCACGCTTCGACTTTTGGCCAGCTTTTATGAAAAATTGGCCACTGTGCAATGGTGAAAGCAAATTATAAAATTGTAAAAGTAAATTTCATCTATCGTTTAACGATACATTTGCTGGTTTCATGTTTTAATTCATGTTTTGGTTTTAAGTTATGTAAAATATTTTATGTAAAAGACTGTATGTTAAGAGTGATTTTTTGTGCTATGTTTTAAAAATATTTGCGAATTGTTATAGTCTCAACAAATGTGAAAAATACGACCTTAGCTGTAAATTGTTCATATTCATTATTTAAACGCTCTGTCGATGCACTATGGGAAATTTGACCCTGTTTTGTGGCCATAATTTTAAAAGTTGAGATATCAATTTAAAACTTGGCCCAGTAGAAGTAGTGGCCTTGCCGCGCAAAAATTAACCCGTAATGGTCACA
>NW_023458771.1:84645-85916 GCF_013731165.1 Rhagoletis pomonella
CTACTGGGCCAAGTTTTAAATTGATATCTCAACTTTTAGAATTTTGGTCACAAAACAGGGTCAAATTTCCCATAGTGCATCGACAGAGCGTTTAAATAATGAATATGAACAATTTACAGCTGCGGTCGTCTTTTTCAATTTGTTGAGACTATAACAATTCGCAAATATTTTTAAAACATAACACAAAAAAATCATTCAGAGATTTACAAACCTTTAAATGGTGTTTAACATACAGTCTTTTACATAAAATATTTTACATAACTTAAAACCAAAACATGAATTAAAACATGAAACCAGCAAATGTATCGTTAAACGATAGATGAAATTTACTTTTACAATTTTATAATTTGCTTTCACCATTGCACAGTGGCCAATTTTTCAAAAAAGCTGACCAAAAGTCGAAGCGTGGTACAATTGTAATCAAACCTTGTGTATTCGTCTTTATTTTGGTTGTTTCAAATTTCACCACATAACTTCGAAATTCAAAATGGCGGATCCATAATGGCTGCTGTGTACGCTTAAAATAATCAGATTTTTAGCAAAACTAGGTAGTTAAGTATAAAAGGTCATGTTTTCTGCTTTTTTGTTATATAATGTGATGCAGCGGTTAGCAATATACGCTATCATTCCGCAGGCCTGGGTTCGGCCCAGTTTCCGACCAACATCAAAAAATAAGAAACAAACAAGTTTTTTGTAATAATGGTCGCCCTTTGGCAGGCAATGGCAAACCCCGAGGGGATTCAGCCACGAAGAACAGCTTCTCGTAAAAATAAAATCCCCGTTCGGATTCGGCGTAAAACTGTTGGTCCCTCCCCTTTGTGCGCCAACATTAAGGCACACGCCACAAATCGGAAAAGAAGCTTGGACAAACACTAACGAGGTCTTAGGGCTGGTTTCTCCAACTCAACTTAACTCAGTTTAGCCACTTTTTGGACTTAAGTCAAAAGTTAGCCTACGTTTTACGCAGCTTATTCTTGACTTAGTCCAGAAAATTGGCTTAACTAAGTTAAGTTGAGTTGGAGAAACCAGCCCTTAATGTTTGTTGCTAAAAATCTTGATGTTCAAATTTACACGGGAACTGCGGGATTTTGAATGAATCAATAAACAAGACATACATATTTGTTGGTACAGGAATATATTTTTAAGATAACAATTTTATACACAGTCAGACTCGCAGTCATCTGAAGTATCCAAGCTCATATCTATATTTTCTGATGGCAATTTCGCATCCGCATTTACAACAGTTGATAATAATTTAATGGCATCTGACG
>NW_023458771.1:86016-88048 GCF_013731165.1 Rhagoletis pomonella
GCGGCTCGATCACAGCCCCTACAGTCCCACAAATCAGGTTCTTGGATCATTTTTGCCTACTGGAACCAATGGTGAAAGCAAATTATAAAATTGTAAAAGTAAATTTCATCTATCCTTAAAGGATACATTTGCTGGTTTCATGTTTAAATTCATGGTGCATTTACATGGTATGAAGCCATATGAACTGTTGATACGCTAAAATAGAGGGACTACATGTTGTAATGAGGAATTCAATGATATCGAGGGGGATGCATATAATACATTTTTTCATATAAAAAGTTATGGAGAGATACTGTAAACATACTGTTGTGATACTGTTAAGCATATGAAATTATAGCAAGTTGAATTTTCGTACATCTTCCCATAAAAAGTTTAACAGATGCAGAGATACCAAGGAGGGTTTTCCCCATTTTGATGCCTTTTTAATATAAAAACCAACAGAAAAGGAGGAAAGCGGCAACTCCGCCATTCACATACATGTCAAAAGTATGAATTTTAAAAATTAAAAACAATAAACAAACAAATTCAAAACAAAGAAATTCTTTGTACTAGAACTTTTTGAATAGGAGCAACTCACGTATAGTGGACAATCAAAATACAAAGCACTATGATAACAAACTTAAAAACAAGACATTACAGAACATTTTAATGAGCTTATATATCACATTTAAGTAAAAATAAGCCTATATTTTCCAAGCTGGCAAAGAAATGAAAATGTGTATTTTTTGTTTTTTACACAAAGACTGGCCAAATATACATATAAGTCAAAATTATAGAAGGCATGTATACTTCTCCCTTTCATTTTTTCATACAGTTTATGCTTCTTTCTGGCTTTTACAAAATGCAGGAATACCGCACTTATTTCGGTACAAAATGATCGTAATGTATTTTCAATTCGAAATCAAAGAAAAACATCCCACGAAAATGTTTGCGAGTTTAGAACAATTAGTGTATATTTGCAAACTACTGCAAAGAATGGAGTGTCATATCTTAAAAGGTTCAGAGAAATAACAAAACAAACAAACATTTTATGGTCTTATATTTCTTTCACACCGCATTGCTATTTTTTCTAACTTCTCCTTTTGTTTAGCGCTGTAACCGCTTAAGTTATATCTTTTAATTTATACATGTGAATTATTATCAATGAGCATTTTTTCATTTGCTCCTGAATTTTGGGTACATTTCCTTATAGTACCTCTCATTCTTTTTTATATTACATATATACATTCCGATGTTCGGGATAGTATTTTGAATATACCAGCAATATATGTAAAAGTAGTGGCGGCTGTTGTAGAGCATTACGCAGCGCCTGAGCTCAAGCCCATTTTCCCACCAACATCAAAATATAAAAAACAAAAAAGTTGTTTTCTAATAGCAGTTGCGCCTCTGTTGGTAATAGTAAACCTCCGAGTATATTCTGTCATGGAAACGACTTCTCATAAAAATACAATTGCCGTTCGGAGTCGACGTAAAACTGTCCTTTACTTTGTGTGACAAAATCACGCACGCCACATATCGGAGGAGAAGCTAGGCCAAACACTAACATATTGTGTAAGCGCCAATATGTATATCGTCGTTTAAAGTACAAAATCGCGTATCGTGGTTCTGCAAAACCTCGTAACTGATATTTGTGCCAAAAAAGATATTTGGTCAGCCCTTAGCCATTTATAATAAAATATCGATACTTAGACATAAGGAGAAGAGATAATTAAGTTTAAAAGAGAGAACCGTTTTTAATTAGGACATGTTTTACTCTCTTCTATAAAATTTAGACAACCTCACATACGAGGTTTTGAATTTTTTTGATGCGCGGTTTTGTACATTAAACGACGATATGTAGAAGTATTGCATACATATTTTGGTGTCTTTTCAAGTATATAATCCATTGAGAAACGGAAGAAAACGGCATCCCTATGATTTCAACTTATGCCAAATGTTTCGTAAACAAGCAATTCTGAACAAAAAACTTTGACCCTATTTTGTGGCCAAAATTCTAAAAGTTGAGATATCAATTTAAAACTTGGCCCAGTAG
>NW_023458771.1:88148-89653 GCF_013731165.1 Rhagoletis pomonella
CCCGGCGAACTTCGTCCCGCCCAAAATAAATTTTTTGTATTGAAACATTTTGGTCCAACATCTTCACCAACAGTTCACGTTAATGAATTTCAGTGACGCATTTATCTTCTGATATAACGGTTTGGTGCTTTTGTGGAAGGCACAATTCCATTGCCGTTTTAACCCTCGACCGGGCGCATATTCTTACAACGCTAACCGGGCGCAAAGGTACAATTGTACCTTCTTATAGTTTTGATCAGAATTTTTACATAGGATTCATTTTTTTTATAAAAAACTGATAACATTTAATCATCACGCGTTATTTTGAACATGTTTAGAAATTTTTTGTTGTGACAATTGTTAAAAGAAAATAAAAAATAAAAACACAGTAACCTGCATAAAATACACCCCAAAACAGCAACGATAAGTACCCTCCATACATAATTATGTACGTATATATTCAATATTTTTCATAATGGTATTCCATAACCACCACAACAGAAGTGATGCGATTCCGCTAAAAAAAGGCCTATAAAATCAAAAAATTTCGGCTTCAATAGAGGTGCTATGTTCATATGATTTGGCATCCTACATAATCTTCAAAAATCATAACCGGTTTCAGGCAAAACAGCAACGTCGAAAGTTTCTCAAAGATCAGCTATGCATGCCCCCAGTTGAACCTCGAAGTGCAAGTGGAATGATGATGAGAAGCCATTTCCTTCGAAGTGAAGTAGAAATGGTGCTTGGCCGTTGCGTTGTGACATCTACAGCAGCTGTCTCTCAATTATCTCATGGCAGCCGCGGAGCCTCACCTAATACTGGAAGTTGCTATATCTGTCGGGAATCAAACATGGAACAACGAAAAACTCGAAAGCTTTGCATATCAAGTGGTATCCCATTTGTGATGAACATTCAGTTTCAAAAACAGCGTGTATTTCTTTCGAACAAACTCTCAAACAACTTTCAAATGTATATCCTAAATTGTTGTTCCTAAATTGAATTGTCTCGCTTGTTAACTCTTGTATAGTTTAATATCGCTCCTAATATGAATAAGCTCCGTTTGTGTTCCTTTTTTATAAAAAAAATTATATATCATTAAAAACAATAAGAATCTGATTTCTTCTTCATACCAGATACATTAAGGTACAGTTGTACCTATGCGCCCTGACGTGGGTGTAAATTCAGCTCGGCTCTCTATTTCAGAAAATAGTCGCCCATTTTGTTTTAAATTTGGGGAACATGTGGCGCAATAAAAATGTAGATATGTCACGAAGATCCAGCCTTCCAAGTTTTTTGGAAAAAAAGTTATTGCAGATTAAAACCGCGAAAGTTACAATTGTACCTAGTCGCACGGACGAGCGTTAAATAACGTAGCAAAAGTGCATATGCATACAAAGATACGTAATAGCTTTATTGCGTTTGAATGGCGCCACGCCTCCTTTTCAAATAGCCAAAATTTTCTCTAAGAGTATGGGACTGATTTCATATATCTCCATACCATGTTCGAGTACTCTACCATGAACATT
>NW_023458771.1:89753-90819 GCF_013731165.1 Rhagoletis pomonella
AAGATTTTTCGTTATAACTCCTCCATTTAAGTAGCTAAAAACATGAAATTTTGCACTGTTGTCACTCATTATCAAAAGAATACTTTGAAGTGAATATAGCGAAGATCGGGTCGCTATGACCTATAGCCTCCATACAACTGATTGTTCAGATATGAGATTGTTTGCCATAACTTCTCCATTTATGCAGCTAGGAACATGAAAATTCGCACCGTTTTCACTCATTATTAACATAATACTTACAGAGAAAATAACAAAGATCGGGTCACTATAACATATATCTCCTATACAACTGATTGTTCAGTTATGAGAATTTTCTTTATAGCTCCTCCATTTATGCAGCCAGGAACATTAAATTTTGCATTACTACAACCCGTTATCAACAGAATACTTACAGTGAAAATAACAAAGATCGGGTATTTTTTACATATAGCTCCCATACAACTGATTGTTCAGATATGCGATTTTTGGTTATAACTCCTCCATCTATGTAGCTGGGAACATGAAATTTTGCAATATTTCCACCCATTATCAAAAAAATACTTACAGTGAAAATGGCGAAGATCGAGTCGCTATAACCTATAGCCGCCATACAACTGAATGTTCAGATATGAGATTCTTTGTTATAACTTCTCCATATATGTAGCTAGAAACATGAAATTTCGCACTATTTTCACTCATTATCAACAGAAACTTTAAAGTAAAACTAACAAGGATCGGGTCACTATAACCTATTTATTGCCTCCATACAACTGATTGTTCAGATATGGGGTTTTACTGTAAAACTCTTTTATTTGGACAGCTAAGACATATAAATTTCGTTAGCTATTTTATAAATAACTAGCTTTTACCCGCAGGTTTCACCCCTCGTCTTTATACAAATATGAAAAATAATTTATGTAAAGATGTTGTATTTTATTTCTGCTCTAATTTTACTATAGGAGAATACTGAAGGACAGTTGTTTGGCTTGGGTGTTATGTAATGAAATGTAATAATAACTTTTTGGCACAGCAGGTGTTTTTATTTACATTAAAATATCTCCAATAAATAATATATCGTCGTTTAAAG
>NW_023458771.1:90919-92986 GCF_013731165.1 Rhagoletis pomonella
TTCATGTTTTTAGCTACTTAAATGGAGGAGTTATAACGAAAAATCTTATATCTGAACAATCAGTTGTATGGGAGCTATAAGTTATAGTGACCCGATCTTTGTGATTTTCACTCTAAGTTTTCTGTTGACAATGGTTGGAAGTATTGCGTAATTTCATGTTACTAGCTGCCAAAATGGAGAAGTTATAACGAAAAATCTCATATCTGAACAATCAGTTGTATGGGACCTATATGTTATAGTGGCCCGATTCTTCCAGTTCCGACAAATGATTAATACATTATAAAAATACACCCACCTACCTAATTTCATTCGGATATCTCGAAAACTGAGAGACTAGATTGCATAGAAACAGACGGACATGGCTAAATCGACTCAGCTCGATGTTCTGATCATTTAAGTATACATTTTAATGGATCTATCTCATCTTATTCTAGTACTTACAGTGACGAGCAAAACTGTAACATGATGTAACACTTTTTATTTCAGCCACCGCTATCTTTCATAGTTCTAACGACTTTCACACTTTTGTTCTATATTCTTATTGGTACATCCCTACTCCCGCTCTCATAACGATTTGAGGTCAATCCAACAACAATAAAAAAACCTGGAGACAAAAATGAAAGTTAAGGCAAATGTTACAGTTTTGCACTCATTCTCAGTTTTGCATTTTACAGTTATCTTTTGCTTAGTTGGAAGTCAGATGACTTTTTTCTGTATTGTAATTTATTCAAGAAGTGATCACCAATAAATAATATGGTTAATCAGGAAACATAAATGTAAATAATAGATTTACTGCGACAAGGCGGGACCGTAGGGAAAGTGGCAAAAAAATGTGGAGTTTGCCACATGAAAATGTTAAGACTGAGAAAAAATATAGCCTAAAGTGTTACTAAGGACAAAGGAAGTCTGTCAAAATATATTACAGTCCGATATCTTGTGAACTTAGTAGCAAGTAACGCTGCAGGCACTACTACAGAAGCGCTTAAGGTATTAAAATTGAATGCAAATCAGTAGATAGTGAGGCGAAAAGTTGCCAAATTGAGCAAAATGGATCATAAAAGAAGAAAAAAGCAAATTTGATCAAAATACATGCGAGAGTGGGGCAGCGTTTTGCTGCATCGCGCAAAAACCGGACCGCTGCCTATTGGGATATGTTAGGCCTTACATAACGCAATAAAAAACACATTTTTAAGATTTAATTGAGGCTTATGTGGTCTGACAAGACTAAATTAATAGCTTTTAAGCAGATGGCCGGGCATGGTATTGGAACAAAGGCCCAAATTAAGCCTAAGCGCATCATGTAAGGTAAACTGTGAATCACAGTGGTCGGTCAATATTAGTTTGGGGTTGTATTTCAAAAATGTTGTTGATCCGTTTGTACGTATTATGCGTAAGGAACAGTATCTGTTCATATTTCAACAAAATTTGCAAGATGTAGTCGAAAAAATTAGAGTTTCTGCTGAAAAAGCAACCAAAACACACTGCACATGTTCGCAGAGACTGGAACAAAAGCAGAAATTTGCTAATTTGAAATGACCTCCACAATCCGAGGACATGAATCTCATCGAGAATTTGCGAAATCAACTAAAAGCGCATCTTACTAAGTATCCAAGTCCGTCCAATGGAGTACGTGAGCTGTGAAAGCAAACCAAGGATATATGGGAGGCTATACCTCCAGAATTTTTACAGACATGCACATTAGGTATGCCAAATTGCAACCAGAAACTAAATAAAGCAAAACCATACCGAACATTGTGTTAATAATTCTTTTTTTTTGTGAAAATTGTCAAAAAGTTATTAAAAATACATGAGTGCAAAACTGTAACATATGCCTTAATTTACATTTTTGTCTGCTGGTTTCTTTAATGTTGTTGAATTGACTTCAAATCGTTATGACAGAGGAAGCAAAGATGTACCAATAAAAATACAGAACAACAGTATGAATGTCGTTAGAACTTGGAAAGATAGCGACAGCTGAAAGAAAAGGTGTTACTCCATGTTACAGTTTTGCTCGTCACTGTACAAACATCGGCCAAAGTTACAATACCATTTCATGATCATGAAAGG
>NW_023458771.1:93086-114327 GCF_013731165.1 Rhagoletis pomonella
ATACATACCTACATATAACCTGCATATACACAATTGTAAGTTTTATATGATTGTGTACAGAAACGGATTCTGATTTTTTTACATATATATTTTTTTGTTTTTAATTTGTTTTGAGTTTCGTTACGATCGATTTTTTTTATTTTTTTTTCTGCTGAATTTTATTTACGTTGAATTGGTTTTTTTTTAAATATTTAGCGACGCTAGCAGCCTTGTCAAAGCCATCCGTGGGGTTGATATTTTAATTAATTTGAGTGAATGGGCGAGCGTGAGGAAGAGGAGATAGTGCCAGGTGGATTAGGGCTCTTGAATTCAGACCGGATAGTAACAAGAAGTGTATCGAGGGCACTAGAGAACCAAATCGTAGGCTCTCTGTTCACACAAATCGACACAGGTATCTCGTACCCGGTGGACTTCGTACCCACCGATTACTTGAATAGGTGCACGTCCAGAGTGTTTGGAATATTAAGTAGTGGGGAAAATCGCTCTGCTATTCAGATAACCGAGGAAGTGACCACAAGTTCAGCAAATAGCAGCCTTAGTTTTTCGCGCAAACTGGAAGAAATCCTTGAAATGTCGGAGCAAGACCAAGGGAATGTGCCACCTAGTGACTCTGCAGCCGGGAGCTCAAAATCCGCAGGTGGGAGACCCAGTTCATCCGCAATTAGTGTTGAGCAGCTGAGCCGAATGATGGCGATGATGGCGCAACAAAATGACATGTTGGCTCAATGCATGAACGAGGTTCGCCACATGCGAGATAACGCACATGCTGCACGTCCAGGCATGGCATCCACACCAGAAGCTAGAGGGGATAGATCGACCACTACGGAAGGAGGCAGAGATGGAGAGGGGGCCCACGGTAGAACCTATTCGCGTTCACTAGAGGATTCCAGTGCCAGGAAAAGAATCGACCTGGATAAGTGGCACGTGAAATTCGACGGAACGGGAAAGGGGATTACTGTCGAGAGTTTTATTTTTAGGGTAGAGAAAATGCGAGAGCAATACGGTATAACCCATCACCAGTTATTTACCGACTTTCATTGTCTGGTTACCGGTAACGCCTTGAAGTGGTATTGGCAGGTACTGGAAGATCATGCAGATGATGAAAGCTTCGGCTACTCTGAGCTCAGATCGGAACTGCTGAGCCACTTCAAGACGGCGGAATCAGACTACGAAATTATAAGAGAAATTATGGAAAGAAAGCAACAGGCGCTCGAATCTTTTGATGATTTTTATGGTGATATTCATAACCTCACTTTCCGCCTCCGCAAGAAAATTCCTGAGAAAGAGTTAGTTGGCATTATTAGGGGCAATCTTAAGCCGTTTAGCCAATTTAACTTTTGCCTCCAAGATGGAATCTCTATCCGACCTCAAGAGTGAGTGTAGAAGGGCCGAAAAAGTGATGAAGGAAAATAGAAATAGGCCTAAGCATGTTAATGAGATAGACTTTCCAGATCCTCCTATAATACTCAAGGCCGAGGATAGTATAGTGGAAGAAATAGGCAGGAATCAACGCGGCAAGCCACTACCACCCGTGTCTGTCCAGCATAGTATGTCACAGTCAAATCGTCCTAATGTGTCTTCGTCCACCATTGCGTCATTTTGTCCGTCCCCGTTCCACCTTATGTTGTGTTTCACTTGTGGCATGCCCGTTGATCATTTTTCAAAGAATCCCATAGAAGCTTTATAAGATACTAGTTGTAAGTCGTCGTTCCATGATATGGTTTGTTTTTCGTGTGGGGGCAACTCATCGTTTTGTGTGTTTAAACCTAGTAAGGGAAACTCGAAACTGGCCGAGGTAACTGGGGACTCAGGTCAGAGGCAGGAGCACCCGGAAAACAAGAAATCCGGATACTAAAAAGAGAAACCGTTCCCAGTGAGAAAATAGATAAAAGGCAGGAAAACACACAGGTAGATAGACAAGCCAACAGAAAAACTTTGCATCAAAGGAAGATAGAATATGAAGCAGCACGTAGAAGAATATTTTGTGAGGAAGCTATAGAGAGGAGGAAAAATAGAAATTTTATTAAAATAGAGAAGATGATGGCAAAGAAGAAGAACTTAAAGAGAATACGAAACAAGATTATTTCAACCATAGTCACTTTAAAGGGGGATAATAGATTTTTTGCCAAAACTAAAATAGGGGGGTATGAAGTATTAGCACTGTTAGACTCTGGAGCAGGAGCGAGTAGTTTAGGGAAAAACGCGAGTACATTACTTAAAGGCAAGGAAGACCTAATAATGCCAATTAAGGGTCAGAGCATTAGGACGGCAAATGGTGGGGAAACTTCGGTAACCGGTGTTGTAACGCCAGGTTTACAACAGAAGAAGTTTATTTAGGCGTGGATTTCTGGCAGGTCTTTGGTATGAATGTAGTAAGTAAAGGAATGAATGGGAAATCTGGCAGCACTGTCGTTGCGGACCTCATACCCGTCGATGGTGACTTGTCATTCGATGCAGTGCAGCACACACTGACCTCGGAGCAATGCCTAGCTTTAGAGCGCGTAAAAGCCCAGTTCCCGTCGTTTGCGGCTTTAGGATTAGGAAAGACAGACGTAGAAGAACATGTAATCGAAGTGACAAATGAAAGTTTACCGGTGAAACAAAGATTTTACCCCATATCTCCAGCGCTTCAAAAACTGATCTACGGTGAGCTCGACCGAATGTTGGAGATGGGGGTAATTGAAGGGAGTAATAGTAGTTGGAGCTCGCCTGTATCGCTGGTTGTAAAGGGCACGAAAAATCGCTTGTGTCTTGATGCGAGAAAAGTAAATGAGCGCACGGTGAAAGACGCGTACCCTTTGCCCCATATTGATGGCATCATAAGTAGATTACAAAATACTCGTTACATTTCCGCTATAGATCTAAAAGACGCGTTCTGGCAAATTCCCCTTGAGAGAAAGTCCAGAGAAAAGACTGCATTCACTGTGCCCGGTAGGTCTTTGTATCACTTTACAGTAATGCCATTCGGCTTGTGCAACGCGGCACAGCGAATGTGCAGGCTCATGGACAAGGTCATCCCCGCTTCCCTTCGTGAATCTGTGTTTGTGTATTTAGACGACTTACTTGTTTGTTCAGTTGATTTTTCGTCTCATTTGTGTTTGTTAGAAAAGGTCGCTAGATGTCTGCGTGAGGCGAAGTTGACTATAAATGTCGAAAAAAGTAAATTTTGTTTCAAAGAAGTCAGGTATTTGGGCTACGTTGTGGGCAACGGATGCATCCGTACAGATGCTAGCAAGATCGCCGCTGTGAGGGATTTCCCAGAACCAAGGACCCTTAAGCAGCTCAGGAGGTTCTTGGGGATGTCCGGCTGGTACCGCAGGTTCATACGGGACTACGCGACCATTGCAGCGCCGCTGCACGACTCCCTCACAAAGGAAAAGATTAAAAAGTTCACTATGACAGATGACGCGAAGACAGCTTTTGAGCGCTTGAAGCAAAGCCTCATATCCGCCCCAGTGTTGACCCACCCGGACTTTAACAAACGTTTTTATATACAGTGTGACGCATCGACTGACGGAGTGGGGGGAGTTCTTTTCCAACTAGACGAGGGCGGTAACGAAAGACCAATCGCCTATATATCAGCAAAACTAAATAAAGCTCAACGGAATTATAGCATAACCGAGTTGGAATGCTACGCAGCGGTTAACAGTATTAAAAGATTTAGGCCTTACGTAGAGGGGTTACCTTTCACTGTAATTACAGACCACGCGAGCTTAAAATGGCTAATGAGCCAAAAGGGCCTCTCAGGCCGACTTGCGAGGTGGAGCCTGAAGCTTCAGGGCTATGATTTTGACATTCAGCATCGCAAGGGAACACAAAATATAGTACCGGATGCGCTTTCTCGAGTGGACATGGACGAAATTAAAATAAATGACCGAATACTAGACGTATGTTTAAACTCACCGTTTTTTAGGACAGAAGAATATGAAGAGCTGAAGAAGACAGTCGCTAATAACCAAGACAAATTGCCTGAACTATGTACATCGGACAGATACGTTTATAAAAGGACGCAGTTTAATAGGGGGGACAGGCTTCAAGAGGACCATGCCTGGAAACTCTGGGTGCCAACTGAGCTGCGACAGGGTCTAGTTGAGTCCTCACACGACTCGCCTTCCGCAGGACATGGCGGAATACATAAAACTTTAGCAAGAATTAGGGAAAAATATTATTGACCAGGTATGGTGTCTGACGTTCAAAAGTATGTGAACAACTGTGATATTTGCAAGGTTAATAAAACGCAAAATGCCTTTCACAAACCACTGATGGGAAAACAGCACGTGACAGAGCGGCCTTTTCAGGGTTTGTATATAGATTTTATGGGTCCGTATCCTCGTACGTGTGATGGTAATGTGTATGTCTTTGTGTGTCTTGATCATTTGTCAAAATTCGTGTTTTTAAAACCGATGCGCAAGGCAACTTCAGCTGAAGTCGTAAAGTATTTAGAGAAAGATGTTTTCCACATATTCGGCGTTCCTGAATTTGTCCATTCGGACAACGGAAAACAGTTTACGTCTGACATGTTTAACAGTTTTTTGGAAAAATACGGAACCACACATGTAAAAACCGCGTTCTACTCACCCCAGGGTAATGCCGCCGAGAGGGTGAACCGATCGGTGTTACAAATTATCAGGTCCTTCATAAAGGAAAACCAAAGAAACTGGGATAGACATGTCAGCGATGCTGCCTTCGCACTCCGCAGCGTGGTACACTCGTCAATCAATACCTCGCCGTATTATGCCACTTTCGGTATGCCTATGATACAGCATGCTGCATCATACGAGCTATACCGAAAGCTGAGCGCCTTGAGAGACGGGGATTGCGAGGTGGAGGCAGCAAGCGATCGATTGCAAGTTCTACGAAATAAGATTTTGAAAGAGCTGAAGTTAGCCCATGAGAGAAGCGAGAAGGTTTATAGTACGAGGAGTACGGATGTTAAGTTTCAAATTGGACAAGTGGTATATCGCCGAAACTTTAAACAAAGCTCACAAGTAGAAAATTACAACGCCAAGTTAGCGCCAAAGCAGGTTAAATGTATAGTATTAAGGGCTATAGGCAATTCCGTGTATGAGCTTGGCGATAGTAGTGGGAAAAAGATCGACATATACCACGCTAAAGATATTTTTGTTAGGTAAATTTTTGTTTCATGTAGGTCTGTGTCAAGTGTTGAGTGTTTATCGTGCGGCTAGATGTTTTATGTTTCTATGTTATTTATTTATTTATTTTTATATTTTTATTTATTTTTATACTTGACTATATGTGTGTGATTATTTATTTATTTATTTATTTATTTACCTACTACTTGACTACGAATCTATAATCTCTGTGATATTTTAATTATTTATGTATTTATTTATTTATTTGATTATTTATTAATGGTATTATTTTTAAATTTATTCAGTTTCTTATCTTGACCATACGTTGTAATTATTTATATCTTCATTTATTCGATTTACTGTGATATTTTTTTTTAATTCCTATAGATATACATATTTCCATCTGTGATATTTTGGATAAATTTATTGACCTAGACCGCTCTGTGATATAGAATTAAGAATTACGTATGCATGTAGATTTACAGTAGCCAGTGATACTGTCTTTAGTTATAGATATATGTGTGTGCTCACCCAAAGCCATACATGAACGAACCAGATTGATAAGAAACGCGATAGAAGCCCGGCTGTGAGTCGTGGGTCGAGGCCACACGTTAGGCGGAAATAAAACCTTGCAACCAGCCGCGTTAGAAATCTTCTTACGGATACGCTCCATGATGCAGGCACCATCGGCCGGACCGAGCCTGTAGCGCCAGCTGTTTGCCAGATACTTCTGTATGTGCATGTATGTGTGGAAGAAGGGGACCAAACATAAGTAAATCGTACATCTATGTTAGCGGAGTGTATATGTATGTGGGTATGTGGATCGAACATACGTACATAGGTAGTGTGATCAAACATCTATGTTGACCAAATGTGCCTGTAGGCGGTCATGGATGTTTGATCGAACATAGTTGGTCAAACGTTAATGATATGGTACTCAGAGAAAGTTCGGAGTGCTCGGTAAAACGAAAGTTAAAGGTGTATGGGTAAAAGCGGTTTTTCCTTTTAGTTACCCATGTACACAGGTACCTAGGTATGTAAGTACATTATATACTTACAGATACCGATTGAGCCAGTTAGTCAGGCTGGAGGGTATAAAATGACCCAGATGGTGGCGAACGGGTCAGATGTGAAAGTTACGGTGCCATCGCGGTTATTTTCGAGTGTTTTAGTGGCAAAGTTATCTAAAGTAAAAAAAAAAAAAGGTGTTAAAATATACAAAGTTCATATATGTATATGCATCGGCGTATACTTGTGCGAATTGTGCGTTTTCTTTTTTTACGGATCTGTGGCACCGGTGATCACTAAGCTGCAATATAGTGTCAAATTTGGAACGGGAGGTAAGTACCACGTAATGCTCTGATTCGAATCTGCATATACATACATATGTGTACATACGCCTGCCAGTCACCTAAGTTATGTACATTTATGTAGGCGGAAGGCAAAATTATAACCCTGTAACCGCTCAACCACTGCCCTAGCCAATATACTGAGTGAGAGTTTTGTTTTTCTTCCAGGTCGCCGGCACATTTATTAATGTAAGCGAAAGGACCTCCACTCGCTTGTCACCTGAAAAAGCCACGATTTTGAGAAATCTGCGTCAATCTCAACGATCTCCACACAGGAACCGGACTCAGAGCTACAATTAAACAAACAAAAAAAAAAACCTAAGCACACGTTCACACGAGCCTACAGTGAAGATCTCTGCCACTAGCCTCGAGCTACAGAAAGCACATTATCACACATCCGCACGTACTAGCGACACCTGTATACTTGCACCAAGGGAACAAAAGCCACCTACATCACATCAATCGCACAGCACACTATTCACGGATCACATCACATCACAGCCAACGACATCAACATCGACGCCACTCTAGTGGTAGCAGGCCTATAGCCGCTGGGAAAGGAATGTTAACAACAGAAAGAGACGAGACAACAGTAGCAGCGCCGCGGGAGCATACATAAGTGGGGCGCTACGCCTACGCCACTGACCAGCAGCAGCGCCGAAAACCCAGCGATCAGCTCTCTTGGTTTTTGTTTTGTTATGGGCATTAGCATAGATATTTGGAGCTCTCTTAATTTGTATTTAGAATTTTAGTTACCTTTTTCTTACATAGCCGCATTCCTTTGTTTTTTTAATTCCGTTTTTTTTTAGTTGGATAAGTAAAATATATGTATGCCATGTATTTGCTTTTTTTAGGGAAATTCGCATTTTTCACATAACTTTCCTATAGTATCACGTCTGAATAATATTTAAGTACTTAGGATCACTGATTCAAATGCTTTTTGCTGGTACTCAGTTTTATTTTCTGTTTAGTTTCAACAGTACCACCTTTTTATATCAACCGCATGTTGACTTATGTATGTACATAGGTTTATAGGTGTACATATATAAGCACATACATACGCACATACATACCCTGATGAATATATGCATATCCATATGTACGTACGCCCGTTTGTATTTGCTCATACATAAGTACACAATTTATATTTTTCGCACTTTTTCCAATCCCCGTTTTAGACGGCACAGCACTTTCTCGGGTTTTTTTTACGGGCAGTTTATGATTAGTATTAATTTTTAGTTTTGTAAGTAGTAATTTTTATTTATACCGCATTTTTGGCCTATAATTAAGGTTTCCGCGCGGTACTATGACCCGCTCGATGCCCCGAACCACGAGCGTGTGATAATACTGTGAGTAGGGCAGTAGGTAAAGAACTCAGAGCATAGGCTGAGGGAGTGAATATGTATGTATGACCATTTGTAGGAAATTCTCTAACTCCACACAGGTTCTCGACAGCATGCTGGTACCATCATCGCTGGAGACCAAGGTGAGTACGATTTGAATTGATTTCTCTTGTTACTATAGCGTACATACATATTTAATATATACATAAGTACAAACATACATTCAATTACCCGGTATATATGTATTTGGGTAGGCAGATACATTCTTATCACGTTTTTTTCTTTGTGAATTATTAAAATCTAAAGCGGAGTTTAGAAGTATTGAAAATATTGAGTTAGGATTAATGTGGACATAGGTAATAGGCACGAATATATAAGATTACGTAGGTTTCACTGTTAATGGAGTAATTGAAAACCATTAGATTAAGTGCAGTAAACTAAGGTCAAAGTAGGAGATACTATAAATATTTATGTAATAGTTAGCCCAGTAGGAATTAGTTAGCATTAGGGTATACTCTTAAGCACTTATACAAAAACAAAGAAAGGAAATAATAAAGTTGTGAATTGTAGAGCTAAGATAGAAAAGAAGAAATATGGAGTGAAATTTTTTTGTTTGTTTTGGATAGGAATTCAGCTGAGTAATGGAGTGCTAAGCACAGGTTTTTGGTGTGGGTGTTGCACTTGTGCAACAGAGGGGAAGAGGGAGTGTGAAGACGCTACGACAACTGAGGTGACATGACTGACTGATTGTTAGACGGACGTGTGTCAGGCTTAGGGGGCGTTGTAAGAAGGTGAGGAGTCACGACAACGCCCAAGGTTTCGCGTGGAGTTCACGCAGAAGAAGGGTGGGATGACTCCACCTGACAGGACGGGACTGGACCATTTATCTGTAGTGCTTTCTCTTGCTCATCTTCTTATTTCTCTTTGTTATTTGTGACCATCCGCACTAGTATTTCTCCGTATCACCAGGCAGGATTAACTTTTTGTTTGTGTAGCGACTACCAAGGCAGGCGGAAATGACAACCCCCCCCAACCGACGAGCTAGCTTGGGATGCAAGCGTGCCTGCATGCCGCATCGCCGGGTACAAATACGCAGCTACATAACAGAGCTTCTCCTCCGACTTGTGGCGTGCGCCTTGATTTATCACACAAAGCGGATGGACCTACAGTTTTACGCCGACTCCGAACGGCGATTGTATTTTTATGGGAAGCTGTTTGGGAAAACTTTCCAATACGGAACCCGGCTTTAAAAAAAAACAAAAATGAGGGGGTTTAGAGCGGCTTTTTGTGATTGTAAATCTGAAAACCCCACCCTCCGGAGGCTTATAGTTTTTTTGAAAATTGACAGCCTAATCATGTATCTCGAAGCGAACGTTCGTTTCGTCTGCCAGACGTTTATTTCGTGTGTTGGTAGTATGTAAGTCGAAATCGTCTGGCAGCACGAAAACAGCTGATCGTTACGTAGTTTTCGTCTAGTTTGGAATTTTTTAAGGCGAATAGAAGACGAAAGTGAGACGACAATCGTTGAAAGCAGACGAAAGGTTATTAGTGATCGTTAAGATGGAGGGTTCTGCCAGGAAAAGTAAGAAAATAAAAAAATATAACTTGGTTTAAGGAAATATATTAATATTTATGCTTGTAGCGCTGAAAAAAACTACAACCACTCAATTTGAAGTACTGGTAAAAGAAATGGAGAGAAATCCTGACCTGGCCAGAGGTGTTGCAGTGTTTGGATCTGATCGAGGAAGGGTAGAGGAGCGGTGGGAGGAAATTATGAGGAAAATTAATTCTCATGGTCCTCCTACAAGAACGGCCGTCGAATGGAAGAAAGTAAGCATAAGTGCATAAATTGTATGTGGTAGATAAATGCTTGAATTTTATTTTATTTTTATTTTTCAAGATATGGGCTGACGTGAAAAGCCGGACAAAAAAGAAGTTTGCCGAAAACAAACGAAGCCTTACTGCTACCGGTGGTGGCCCATTCCGTCACTCTCCGCTTTCCGAAATGGAGCAGGCCATAGACAGCCTGGTTTTTATTTCGAGGTCAGCAGCCCCGAGCGGCAGAGTTTTCGGCATTCCTTCGACGGTGACCTCTAACATGTCAAGACATTCGTCGTTGGAGGAAATGCCTCCTTTACTTGTGACCGAATCGCCAACACTTGACCAACGAAGGCAACAAACAACCACCCTTCAATCTCCTATAAGGCACAACCAACCACCACCAGTGGGAGTAGTGACTCCCACTACACAGACAACCCGTCCTACACCAACGCACACGTTACGTTCCACTAATAGGAAGCGCACCTTCCAAGAGACAGTGGCTGAATCTGCCAAAGTCCAAGCAGAAGCCGCTAAAGTGCAGGCTGAGGCTGCAAAAAAATGGCAGAGGCATCAATGCTGCAGGTGGATGCCACAAACAAATTAACTGCTGCAGTGGAACGGCAATCTGAAATTTTTGAAAAATTTTTGGAGTACTTCCGGAATTAATTTTCATACCACTATTGTGAGAGTATTGAAGTGATATTTTGTTTTTTTTTTTGTGTAAATATTTTTTAGATTTAAGTGTGAATTGATATTTTGTTGCATTTACTTAGTTTATATGTAGATTTAGGATTTAAGACTGAAAAGATATTTTGTTGAATTTTTATGTAAATATTTTATTAATTTTAAGACAAATGAATTTTGCTGGTGTACCTGAAATCTAAACACACATACTTTATAATAAAACTGCGTTTATAACAAACTCTCTGCTATTCTCATTCTAATAAGGGCAGCTGTATTCGAAATGTTACTGTTTTCCAGTTCTTCTTCGTAACTAACAAGATTCTCCATATCTGGGCTCTCCAATGGAATTTGATGTTTGAAAAATATACAAACGTTATGAATAGCACAGCACATATAAACAATTTGTGTAACTTTTTCTGGTGAATAGTGTAGCCCTCTCGAGCCAATTATACATCGAAATCGGTTTTTCAAAACACCGAAACATCTCTCAATTACATTACGAGCTTTCGAGTGCTTTGTGTTTAAATTCGTTGAATTTCATCGGCTGCGCTTCTGAATGGCGTCATCAAGTATGGCTGCAAGGGGTAACCAGAATCATCTACAAAAATTTTCATTGTCAGTAATAGTTTTATAGCCTTTTTAAGTTTTAAAACTTACCGAGTAGCCATGTGTTGGTTTTTCCATTGTTATAATCACATTTTAGCTCCTGTTCTGCGTGACTTACATTCCAAACAAATGAATCATGATTCGCCCCTGGATGCCTAGCGTCAACAAATGTGATTACCATGTTGTGGTCGCATATCTGTAAGGAAACTCAGTTTGTGTATATGTATACTTGTAAAGATAGTAAATCATTAACCTACCACCATTACATTAAGACTGTAAAAACCCTTGCGGTTGAGGTATAAATGGTGGTTGTCACTTCCTGGCGACTTAATACGAACGTGTGTTCCAGCAACACAACCAATAACCCCAGGTATTCTGTATTTCTCAAAGAAATATTCTTTAACTGCATTTTCCTCATCGATGTTTCTCCTAAAATTCACCCATTTCTGGCAAAAATGGTCCTCAAAAATATTTAGGCATTCCCTGATCACGTTGGCTGCAGTTGACTGCCCCATCGACGAAATATTTTCGTTACCAACAGATTTTTGGTAACTGCCGGTGGCGAGAAATCTTAAAAAAGTCGCAAGTTTTAGCTGCTGCGATAGGTGGGTGCTTCTATGTGATGGAGCCATGTGCTCTTTTAATTCGTTTAATATGTATTGGAATATTTCTTTATTGCTTCGGAAATTTGCAACAAATCTAGAAACGAATACATTGTAGCATACAAAAATTATTTCCTAATCTTGAACTTACTCAGTCTCAGGTAGTTCCATTACATTGGTGTGGTCTCGCAATCTGCTCCTCTGTATTCGCCTTTCCCTTTCTTCGGATTCCTCGGCGTCCTTTAGCGCTATAGCAGCATACATTTTTAAAAATTAATTTTCCTTATATTTCACCAAAACACTTTTAAGCAAAACCAAAATGTAAACAATTCCGATGTTGCCCATTTAAAATAAAAAGCATTGAAATAAGCTGAAAATATTAGAAATCTAAGAAAAACTCTTTGGAAGTACATCAAAATTTCATCCGGCAACATCATACAAGGTAACCGAGACGATTGCAACGTAATCGACGTAAAGACAAGACGAAGACGAACGACAGAGTTACAAAATTGCAATGCGTGCCGATATCGCCTACAGATACATAATAAGGCTGTGAATTTTAAGTTGCAAAGAATGTCAACTTCAACCTCTCTTTTTGTTTTGTAAACCAATTATACTACAATGTCGGTGCTGCCACACAACAAAAAATGCCCAAAAAAAAGCACTGAAAACGAGAAACAATAAAAACGGGCATTGTAATTAATTTTTTTTTTTAATTAAATATCGATGTATTGATAAAAAAAAAGTGATTCAGTCTAAAAACGAGAGATTTTGTAATAAAAATGTTAGCTTAGTTATTTATCGAAGTATTGATTTTTATGGGAAAAGCGGTGCAGGCGAAAATTTTTAATAAAACATCGCGCGATTTTTTATTAACAATTTTCATTATTTATCGAAGTATTGATTTTGATGAAAAAAAGCGCCGCAGGCGAAAATTTTTAATAAAAAATCGTGCGATTTTTTATAAAAAATTTTCATTATTTATCGAAGTATTGATTTTTATAGGAAAAGCGCCGCAGGCGAAAATTTTTAATAAAAAATCGCGGGATTTTTTATTAAAGATTTTCGTTATTTATCGAAGTATTGATTTTTATGGAAAAAGCGCCGCAGGCGAAAATCGCGCGATTTTTTATTAAAAATTTTCAATTTGTATCAAATTATCGATGTTCGTTTTCTACATTTGTGTACTTTGAACTATAATAACACAAGTAAATATTATTTCCCCCCGAAAAAAATTATATCGTTATGATCAGGAGTAAGACCCCTACCGATCCTAATATATAAGAGCAATGTACGTATTGTACACTTATACCCCTAATTATACGCACTTATTTGTGGTGTATTTTTTTTAACGTATGGTAGCATACATTTTGTGTTACTGTCAGCCATTGTTATTTCTGCTTGTTTGTGAAATGTGCAAACGTTTGTGAAGACATTTATTAACGCGTTTTACTTAACTAATTAATTAATAATTGTATATTAAGGTATTACAAACGCATGTGAACCTTTTAAGGATAATATATTTGTGTAAATAAAAGTGATAGGTGTGGAGTTATAATAAAATGTGGTGATAGCAGGCTGGATATTTTAACAACAAATAACTTAAGTACTATTAGCAACAACACTGTGAAAGTGATAAATATAGTTAAAGGAGACCTCCATTAGTATCCCCACCGAGTTTCATAAAAAAATTCACTATACTTTGCACGGAATAGCAATTGGTTCCGTAATGGAAATCTCAGCTTTTTTTTTATCAATACATCGATATTTAATTAAAAAAAAATTTATTACAATGCCCGTTTTTATTGTTTCTCATTTTCAGTGCTTTTTTTGGGCATTTTTTGTTGTGTGGCATCACCGACATTGTAGTATAATTGGTTTACAAAGCAAAAAGAGAGGTTGAAGTTGACATTTTTTGCAACTTAAAATTCAATTTTCATAAAAAGTATAAGCCTCCGGAGCCTTTTTTAAAAGTCGGGTTCCGTTTTGGAAAATTTTCCCAAACCTTTCAACAAACGCAAATACAAGTATGCGCATAAGAAATATAAAAAAGAAAAGTACGGAAGAAATTAAAGTGGATATGTTAGAGTCGCAAACTGCAAATAGCACAAACTTTAAAAAGGATCGAGAAAAATATCTATAAAATGAGTAAATATGCCGAAAAAAGCTACAAATTGAAAAAAGGAAAATTTCAAATAGCAAAAAAAATATGAAGATAGAAGCTGAACTAAAAAGAAAAAAATTCAGCTCATCGAATGTCAGTTAAATAATATGCGATAAAAATATTGTAGTTTTGAAGTTTCTTGATTTTTAGGTGTTTTTTTATTTTGTCTACTATGGATCTCACCAAGTGAATTGAGAGAAAAACTGAATGTGAATTTATTTTAAAATATTGAAATTACTTTAAGGAGGCTCTTTGTAATACTAGTATGTACTTACATAAATATACATACATATGCATATGTATGAATCTACAGAACTGAAGTGAACTGAATGTTGATATTTTTTTTTGCTTTTTAAGTAATAAAGTTTTATTCCGTGAAAGAATTCATTAAATTACATCTTATTTCTTGAGCTACAAGATTTGTCTCCCTGTTTCAAAATTAAAACTTTTCTCCATCTCTGCAATATCAGTTTCGGTATCGCAGTCTGTATACCGATAATTATAATCATACGTCCAATGTTATAAATGGCACAACATGAATTTATCATTGCAGTCGCTTTCTCTGGTGCACAATGACGCCCACGCTCGGAATATAGGCATCTAAATTTCGGCTTCAAAACACCAAAAGTTCGCTCTATTATGTTCCTGGCTTTGCAATGCACTTTATTGTATCTGCATTCTGGGCTGCCGCTTTCTGCGGCTCGAAATGGAGTCATCAGAAATGTCTCCAACGGAAATCCAGCGTCACCTAAAGCAGTAAACACATTTGTTAATTGGCGCACTAATTAGATTATGCATTAAAATGGTTTTACCTAAAAGCCACGTGTTTTCTGATGCAATATTTGATATCATTTCTTTGAGTGTGCTGTTGTCCCATATAAAGACATCATGTGTGGATCCAGGATGTCTGGCATCGACATAGGTTATATTTATTTTGTAGTCGCAAACCTAAGTTGTAAGAAATTTTTAAGTACCCAAAACAAACATACGTCAATTCACTTACCATTAACGCGTTTATGCTAAAGTATCCTTTTCTATTTATGTATAGATGTTGCAATTCCTTTATAGGCGCTAAAATGTGGACATGAGTTCCATCTACACAACCTATGACACGTGGAAATCCACTGTTATTATAGAAGTGTATTTTGCTGTTGCTCTGCTCCTCTTCACTCATATCAAATTTTGTGTGTTTTGGGCAAATTTTCTGCTCTATCAAGGTGGTCACTTCATTAAGTACGATAGACATCGTGGGTTGTGAGATGCCAATGTTGAAGTCATTTCCTTGGAATTTTTCGTAGCTTCCTTCCGCAAAGAAACGCAGCGCTGCACAAAGTTTGAGCAGTGGAGGTACAGCTGTTGACCGGTAGTTAGTTTTAAAATGTGGAGATAATTCTTCCAGCAAATATAAAAAGGCTTCTTTGGATATGCGAAAATTGCTTATGAACCTGGAGATATGCATTTGTTAAGGAAATAATAACAATTACTTCACAACTGGTAGATCCAAGGGATTGGAACGATCTCTTATGTGTCGTCGTATTAAAGCGATATTTGCGCTTTCTTCTCGACTTGTAAAAAATAATTCAAAGCTGCTGAACATTTTTATTTTTATATTTCAATGTTTTTACATGAATTCTCATACACATTTGAACAAAGTTGCCAATTACTTCAAAATGTACTCGTCAAAAAATTAAACAAAAGGATGTTGTCTGCGCTTTTCTGTATACTGAGACTAATCGCCATACATAATACAAATTACGATACTGATAGCCATGCCTACTAGACCAGCAACTATACCCCAGTCGCCATACATAATAGGGCCATTAGTATGTTTAGAAATAATTGAGTTTTGACACTTTATACAAATAGAAATCCAATTATTTATTTCTTTGCGCATATTTATTAGGCCAAAAATATTTTGATTGAGTCAAACGTCTAGTTATACGGATGATACGGCATGAGATAAAGAATGAATTTTATCAAAAATGATTTTTCTCATAGAATTCGGAACTTGGACCATTTGTTGTTGAGAAATATCACACCAAATATTAAGGTTAAGTACTGGAATATTAATTCCTTTTAAATTTCTGCTGGAATTTTGAGCAGATATTATGTCATAAAGTGCTTGATCTTTTTGTTGTTCCTCGAATAATGTTTGAAAATTTATGTCTTGGGCTAAAATCGTGATAACATCTGGAATACGTGAAAGGGTATCATCAACTATGTTTTCTTTTCCAGAAATGTATTGAATGTCGTCTGTAAATTGTGCGATGTACTCTAAGGGCCAGTTTTGCAGCGCACGGCCGTAGTTTAAACTAAGTTTAAACGCCCGATATCGCTGGTTTAAACTAAGGTCAGCCAATTAAACGTCAGCCGGTTGTTCAATTTAAACTCAGTTTAAACTGGCACTAAAAAACTGGCCCTAAGTGTCAAAATTGCCGAGATGATCTGTTTGATTTAGTTAGAATATGTGTTAACCCTTAATTAGGCGCATAAAGAAAATCACACAATTAGTCGCATGGGGTCCTCAGTGACCCCAATAAAAGTGTCGAAAAAAGAGTTTTCAAATAAAAACACCAAGTTTGTATTATCAAAAATACTAAAGTACACTATTATCGTTAACTTAAAAAAAAACAAAAACATATTTTCGACTTCAAACTTAAAAAAAAATTAAAAACTTACCTCCCCCAAAAAATGTTAAGTTAGTGGTCGCATGGGGTCAGCACTTAAATAAATAAAACGAAATGTGTATTGTCATAAATATTAAAGCTCTTTATTATAGTTAACTTTAAGAGAGAAAAGCGTAACTTTGACTTCAAACTTAGATACAAAAATAAAAAATATTACGCAAGTGGTCGCATGGGGTCAGGACTCAAAAGAGTAGTGACACATGCGTACACGCCGGTGTTCTGGCAGTGACTTATTTACGTACCCCGCGGGGAGTTAGGAAGCTAGAAAGAGCGCGAGCACGCTCCAAGTACCCTAAGACATTTTTTTTTCAACTGGAAATGGCCTTGGCCCCATGCGTCTCATTAAGGGTTAAAGGTTTATGATCAGTGTAAACAGTGCATGTTCTACCTTCTAGAAATTGTTTAAAATGTTTAATTTAATTATATATTGCTAAAAGTTCTCTATCAAATGTGGAGTAATTAATTTCTGTAGGGGATAATTTTCTTGAAAAATGTGCAAGTGGTTCCAAAGTGTTATTACTCATTTGTTGCACAACCACACCCACTGCTACATTCGATGCATCGGGAGCAAGTGATAATTTACCATTTTTATCAAAATGAGTGAGTAAAGTCTTCTGTGTACAGAGTTTATTCACATTTTCAAAAGCCATAGCTATATATATAAATTGTTGTATTTCATTTATTGAAAGTGGTTTTCAAAATTTACTATTGCTTCATCTCGTCCGAAAAAAGGTCTGATTCCTCCACTTGAAATCCAATTTACTTGCTCCAAAATGCATTTACTAGGTTTAATATTCAAACTATATTTTTCAAGTCTTTCAAATACAGATTTAAAAGCTCAATTGTTGGCAAGAGTGATTCTGTGTTGGTTTTGCATGCTGACATGGAACCATGTTAATGCTGGTTCCCAAGTAAACGAAATTCTCTACTTTCTCGAAATTATACCTGTCAACAGTAACGTGGGTGCCAAGACGCGAATGTGCTGACTGTTTGTTTGATGACAGGAGATACTCCGTCTTGTCCTCGGTTACCACCAGACCCATTCGCTTTGCTTCCTTATCCAACTTGAAAAACGCAGAACAGACTTCGCGGTTTTTGATATCGATGATATCGATGTCATCGTTATAAGCCAGCAATTGCATGCTCTTGTAGTAAATTGTTCCTGACCGGTTCAGTTCTGCAGCTCTTATTATCTTCTCCAAAATCAGATTAAAGAAGTCACATGAAAAAGAGTCGATCTGTCTGAAGCCCCGTTTGGTGGCGAACAGCCCGGAGAGGTCTTTCCCAATTCTGACGGAGCTGGTGGTATTGCTCAAAGTCATTTTATACAGCCATATCAGTTTGGCGGGAATGCCAAATTCAGACATAACGGCGTATAGGCAACTCCTTTTAGTGCTGTCGAAAGCGGCTTTAAAGTCGACAAATAGGTGGTGAGTGTCGATTGTTTTCTCGCGGGTCTTTTCCAAGATTTGGCGTATTGTGAATACCGGGTCTATGGTGTTGTTTTCGGGCCTAAAGCAACACTGATAAGGCCCAATCAGTTCATTAACGGTGGGCTTCTGTGTTTCACACAATACGCTCGATAATACCTTGTAACCTGTGTTTAGAAGGCTGATCCCGCGGTAGTTGGCGCGAATGGCGGGGTCGCCTTTCTTGTGGATTGGGAAGAGTACACTTAAATTCCAGTCGTCGGGCATACGTTCATCTGCCCATATTCTGACCAAGAGTTGATGCATGCACCTTATCAACTCTTCGCCACCGTACTTGAATATCTCAGCTGACAGCAGCTTTGTTGTTTTTCAGCCGCGTTATTGCTATTTGTACCTCATCATGGTCAGGTGGAGGAACATCGACTCCGTCATCATCGACTGTGGGCTCGGGTTGTTCTCCAAAATTTTCCGTACTGCTACCATTCAGTAGCGTGGAAAAGTGTTCCCTCCATAATTTAAGTACGTTCTGAACATCGGTAACTAGGCCGTCATTGTTGTTCTGACAGGAGTACGCCCTGGTCTTGAAACCTTCCGTAAGTCGCCTAACCCTCTGGTAAAATTTTCGGGCATTCTTCCTGTCGGCAAGCATTTCAAGCCCTTCGCACTCACGTATTTCGGCCTCTCACTTCTTATTGCGGCAAATACGCCTCGCTTCCCTCTTCAAATCCCTATGGCGGTCCCACATAGCGCGTTGCGCCCGATCCCAGCGTGGCCCTGTAGGCGGCACCTTTTTTCTCTGCAGCTTCCTGACACTCCTCATCGTACCAGTTGTTCTTTCGGGCTCGCTGAAATCCGACTACTTCTTCGGCGGCAGTACTTAATGAGCGGGAAATGTGGTGCAACTGCTCGCATATATCGGTTTGTTGAAGAGTGCTCTCTGAGAGCAGGTGTGAGAGTCGAGTAGCGAATAAATTGGCCGTCGGTTGTGGGGGAATTGGGTATCATCTGAGGAATTGGTTCGCTTCTTCACTGGAAGGGGCTTTTACGTGGCGGGTCCCAAACCGCGCACAACCCATTGCTGGGACGGGGGTGGTTTCGCAAACAAATACACGTTTATATAGCGAGCCGCTTGCTCCAAGACAGACACCTGCTTGCAGCCGCACCTACTGGTGAACGGACTCTGCAAACTTCAGTGAGCCCTTAAACCGATTAAGTCGGAGTGGCCCCATCGAAGCTCCCCCTATTTCTGCCGTGACCCAAGGCCCCACTCGGATTGGTTACCGCATCTCGCACATGGGTTGCTCACGCTGCCCAGAGTGTGCGAACGAGGACGCAAGAGTCGGGATTGAGTATAGCCCTGCAACTGTAACTGCATAATCAGCACAACGACTATACCCCATTGCACCCAATAATAATACCTACTATGAAAGGGAATTCAAAATCGCGTCTTCAACCTAGATCAATTTTAAAAGCTTTGTAAAATAAGTTTTAATAGAAGAACCGCTAGCTGCAGTCAAATTAAGGTCTGAATTTCTTTTATGTGATTTGAGTTTTGAAGAAGGAATGACCGAAAAGATTGCACCAGTATCGATTAAAAAATTTAATTTATTATATAATAAATAAATAGGCGGCGTGATGGTTTATCTTCATTTACCTTATTAGACTCCGTCATAATGGAACGATCTAGTTTAAAACATTAGAATTTTCTTTTTTATTTGTGTTACAAGGTTGAATGCATTTAAAAGCATTATTTTTAAATTTTCTATGATACCAACAAATATTTTGGTTAATATCGTTTCTAGATCTAGAAAACTTTCTTGATTTAGAACGACCTCTATATCTATCTATATCTCTACACCTTGATCTAATTTGTAATTCATTAATGTCTGCTGTAATTTTGTTAGTATTTAGGTAAATGGCTCTAGTCAACTCAGTTAAATTTCGAATGCATTGTTCAAGAATATTATTATTATTTTCTACACTAGCAACATTAAAAGATTTAGTCGGTTGGGGCTTATTTATCAAATCAAAGAATTTATCTGCAAGCGAAATAATTTCTTCAGTATTTTAATTACTACAAGAAGTTATACGAATTAGTATTTGTTGCGGTAACTTCCTACTCCATAATTTAAATAAAGTTATTTACTAACAATTGATTTGGAAGCTGCTAAAGGTTTCATATGTCGATAAAGTTCTGATGGTGAACGATCACCCAGTTCGGTATTTGAAAATAATTGTTCTAACCTCTTCTCTTCGCTTAGAGAAAATCTTTCACATAAAACTTTCTTCTTTGTTAATCAAAGGAGGCGGATTGATAACATCAATAATTTTAGCAATTGACTCTCTTTGAAGAACAACTAAACGTTTTGAAATTTGATATTATCATCATGTATATTGTTAATAACTGTCCTTCCACAAGGAGAAATCATGCTTCAGGACAATCTTCCCAAAAATGAGGCAACTTAATAGATTTTGATAAATTCGCACCCAAGTTATTTTCATTTGGAAAACCATTAGGTTGTATACTTTGTGAAATGTTTAAGTTTGAAGTGTGTTGGGTTTTCATGTTGATTTTCTGTTGTTGTTGTGAAGTTGCGTGTACGTATTGGTGATCTTTGCATTTTGAAATAAACTGGAGGAGAAGTGTACAAAATAAATATAAGTAATAATAATTTTAATTAACAAATAAATAAATAAATATGTTAAAACATTGGAGGATGGTTCCGGGCGCAGAAGTGAAAAACTTTTGGCTGCCATTCACCTGGGAGTGGCCAGAAGCGATTCTTGTGCGTACGGTTCAAATTGTAGCTCACAACGTCCGGATATTTATATCAACGTATCCTCTGGGTAGCAACCAAACACCCGTTTGGGAGCGAGCTAAAGTGAGAGGGCGTAAAACTCCGCGTGCGCTGGGTTTGGGTCCCGCCACGTAAAAACCCGCCCAATGAAAAGAAAAAAACAGCCTCGGATGAGACCCCATTTTTCTGATGACGACCACGGCAAACGTATAAAGGACTATGATTTAAGGGTATGCACCTGGAATATCCGGACCCTTAATGGGGAAGGTGCCTCTGCCCGGCTGGTTGATGTCCTTGGGAAGACAAAGGCTGACATCACCGCCATCCAATAAATGCGATTGACGGGGCAAGGAAAAGTAAGCGTGAAGCCTTGCGACGTCTACTACAGTTGCCACGTAAAGGAGCGCAAATTCGGTGTTGGATTCGTGGTAGGAGAGAGACTCCGTCGCCGAGTACTGGCGTTCACCCCGGTGGACGAACGTCTAGCCACAATACGCATCAAAGCTAGATTCTTCAACATCTCGCTCATCTGCGCCCATGCTCCGACGGAACAGAAGGATGCGGCGTCCAAGGATCTCTTCTATGAGCGCTTGGAACGTGCATATGAGCGATGCCCCCGACACGATGTCAAAATCGTGCTTGGCGATTTTAATGCCAAGGTGGG
>NW_023458771.1:114427-118671 GCF_013731165.1 Rhagoletis pomonella
TTCATGTTTTTAGCTACTTAAATGGAGGAGTTATAACGAAAAATCTTGATATCTGAACAATCAGGGGTATGGTAGCTATATGTTATAGTGGCCCGATTCTTCCATCGACTCAGCTCGACGTTCTGATCATTTAAGTATACATTTTAATGGGTCTATCTCATCTTATTCTTGTGCTTATCGCAAACGTCAAGCTGTGAAGTTCTACTTATATTGTGCTCTGATTTGCCTTTGTATTTTGAAAAGTTTATTATGCTAATTCTAGTAAAAGTTGCTATAAAAAGTGCCTACGAGCATCTTAGTGTGATAATAATCGAAGCTAAGTGAAAGTTTTGTGATTTTTGTGGTTTATATCTAATCTTTCCGAGTCATTTGTTGTTATCATTGTTGTTGTAATTCCTTTGTAGTTAACTGAGATCGTTTCTATTTTTGCACATTTATTTTTGCTCTTTTTGTTTACTTCTTTTAGTATTTCTTGTCACAGCTGTTTGCGTTGCGTTTATTAAGTGTCACAATACAGTGATACTCAAACTGTTCGCTACATATATTTGTAGATACCGTACAATCTATGAAGGACATTCGTGTGTCAAAACGTAAGCGTCGTCATAGTCCGCCTAATGAAAGGACCGTTCCACGTCGGAACAATCTTCCGAATGACTTAATTAATATTTCTTCTCCATGTCCACAGACAACGGAGTTATCTTCCTCAAAAGAACATATATCAAAGTCTGCTTCTAATAATAACGACCCTGCAGTATCTTCCCCTTCCCCCGTTGAAGTTGTGGCACTGCCATCTAATCTTCCAACGCTTACTCTACCCTCAATTAGTAACTCAGTTACTGAACCCCGTCCGCCGGTAATCGAGTCTAATACTAGGAGACTGGTTGTGGTTCCCCCAAAGAAGTCTATATTTGTATCTAGATTTTCGGGGGATACTTCCGAGGACGATATAAAGTTTTACATCTCGTCCAAAGTTAAAACTGTCAACTTAAGTATCAGAAAATTTAATTTTAAATATGAAAGAAATATTTCTTCATTTAAAATAGACGTAAATTTAGAAAATTTTGACATGCTTGTTAGTAGTTCTTTTTGGCCCTCCGGAGCTTTCGTTCGTGAATTTGAGTATAGGCCCAACAAAAATAATAATTTAGCAAATATTCCCCGTCAGAATACAGAATCAAAAAACTGATTACTAAATCTGCTTTAAGTATTTATTATCAAAACGTAAGAGGCATAAATACTAAATTAACGAATTTATATCTTAATGGCCTTGAATGCAATTATAATATAATTTCTTTGACTGAAACTTGGCTCAAACCTCACACTTTTAATTCGGAGATTCTTTCAAATAATTATCATATCTACAGAAAAGATCGGGAGGACAGAGTCGGCGGTGCCGTACTCTTTGCCGTAGACTCTTCAATACCATCTGAAGAAGTAAGTCTTCCACACATTGAATCTGCAGAATTCAAATGCATTCGTGTTCAGGTTGGAAGGGGGTCTACTTACTTAGCTCTATGCTATCTTCCTCCCCGATCTGACTTATCAGTGTATTCACAACATGTATCTTTACTGAAATCAATTAATTCAATGATTAAACCCTCTGATTCATTGATTGTGTTGGGTGACTTTAATTTACCAAATGTATCATGGAACATCATTGACAATGATATTGTACCTTTCTTGTCTAGCGCGTGCAACAACGTATTTTTAGAGGAGATGGCTGAACTCTGCCTGAATCAAGTTAATGTACTTCGCAATAAGTTTGGCAAAGTATTAGATCTTGTTTATGTTGATGATGCATCTAAGTCGGCTGTAAATAAATGTGACCCACTAGTTTTGCCCGAAGATGTCTACCACCCTGCTATTGAGATATCTTACGAAATTATTAACGATGGTCAAAATTGCGATGTCCAAACATACGAACCAAATATTCGCTTTGATTTTTCGAAAGCCAACTTTAAAAAACTGAATAAAGAATTATCTAAATTGTCGTGGCCTATATACAAAGAAAAAGTTGAGCAAAGCGTTGCACATTTTAATTTTACTGTACATAGATTATTTGAAAAGTATGTGCCTAAACGCATGTGTGTTCCTGAAGAACAAACACAGTTATGGTTCACTAAAGAACTGAGAAACTTGAAAAACAGAAAGTCACATTATTTTAGATTACACAAAAAAACCGGCTTACACTCATACTATGTAAAATACTCACTTTTGCGTCACAAGTTCTTTGAATTAAACAAAAAGTGTTATAAAGATTACTTGTGTAAAATCAAACGACGTATAATATATAACCCCAAATCATTTTATGATTTCGTAAACTCCAAGCGAAATGTACGTGGGTTTCCTTCCACCATGAAGTATCAAAATACCGTCTCTGGTGATAATCAAACAATTTCTAACATGTTCGCTCAGTTTTTTAAATCCAATTATTCCACTAACTCCCAAGCATACTTTGACTATCGTTTTAAACTAAGGCCAATTAACTCAATACATAACCCTATAATATCTCCCGATGATGTTTTAGTTTACCTGAAGTCCTTAAAGCAGTCTTTTAGTTATGGTCCTGACCAGATCCCCACTTGTTTTCTTAGAAATTGGGCTGATTATCTCTATGAGCCGTTAACAGCCTTATTTAATTTGTCTCTTAAAGAGGGCGTTTTTCCAACTGTATGGAAGGAATCGTTCATAACCCCCATACATAAAAGCGGTAGCAGGTCTTCAGTGGAGAACTACCGGGGCATAGCTAAGCTTTCTGCAATTCCTAAATTATTTGAAGCAATTATAACAAATCGGTTGACGCATTCTATCACTTCAAGCATTTCATACAGTCAACATGGATTTTGCAAGGGCAAATCAACTTCTACAAATTTACTTGAATTAACATCCTATATCTCAAAAGCATTTAGTGAGAGCAAAACTGTTGATGTTATATATACTGATTTCAGTAAAGCATTTGACAAAGTGTACCACTCGGTGCTCATCTATAAACTTGATCTTCTTGGTCTTCCACCTAATTTTCTACGTTGGATCTCTTCATACCTCTATGATAGATCACAAAGGGTATTGTTTAAAAATACTATCTCTGACGTCAGGAGTCCCTCAGGGTAGCCACCTAGGCCCGATTCTGTTCTTGCTTTTTATAAACGATATTTCTACAGATATAAAATTCTCCAAAATTTTAATGTATGCAGATGATGTAAAACTTTATAAAACGTACGTTTCAATTAAAGAAAGGTCTTTGCTACAATCAGACTTAAACAGCATGGCTTACTGGTGTAAAGTAAATCTTATGCCTCTAAATCTTAAGAAATGTAAAGTAATGTGCTTCTCGCGAAGAGCTGTTCTGCCAGTTTCTTATATAATAGGTAACCATAACCTGGAACAGGTATACAACCTTGGTATCACAATGTGACAGTCAACAAGGCTAAAGGTGTACTTGCATTTGTGATACGATGGTCACAAGAATTTAGTGACCCTTATATCACTAAAACCCTGTTTACAACATTAGTTAGGCCGATTCTGGAATACGGCTCGGTGGTTTGGAATCCAAGGTATAAAATTTACTCAGACAAGATAGAATCAATTCAAAAACTATTCCTACTTTTTGCTTTAAGAAATTTCCGATGGGATTCTCAATATAATCTTCCACCTTATACGAGTCGCTTAAAACTTATTAACCTTCCTACACCTGCCAGTCGCAGGGAAATGCTTGGTATAATTTTTATGGTTAAATTACTGACAGGCTCAATTTCAAGTCCGTCTCTTCTGGCTGATGTAAGCTTTAATGTTCGCTCACGCGTATCAAGACACTTTTGTCCCATATTTCTGAAAGCTTGTAAAACCAATTTTGAATTGCACGACCCACTCCGTTGCTTATGCCAGGATTTTAACTCTCACTCCATCACGTTTGATATATCAGATCCGCTTTTCAGCATTAAGAAAGCGATACTCTCCTCTCTCAACAAGTGAATTATGGACATAAATACATAAAATCAGCTGATGAATTTAGTTCTGTAGCTGAACAGTTTTAGATCTCGACACTTAACAAACTCCTGCCTATCGTGACTCAGCACAAAAATTTAAAATATTGGTTCCGTACGTCATGCGGACTGCGCCCCTCGTGCGGATGGGCGGGAATGGAGGGTAAAAACCGTTGGGATTATTATTATTATTACAAACATCGGCCAAAGTTAGAATACCATTTCATGATCATGAAAGGTATAAAAATTGTGGCTATTGGA
>NW_023458771.1:118771-124474 GCF_013731165.1 Rhagoletis pomonella
GCATTGCATGCATGTGAGGCTATGAGATTTCTCAGCAGGGGTGTTAAGGGTAAGTGTAGCAGCGCGATTGGGGCCAAGACTCCGAATGATGTTGTGCTACACTTGGTAACAGCAAAAGGGGGTTTAGTTGACTTTGACATCGGACAGTAGACTCACGGACAAACATTCCCTCATTGACCTCGCCAAGGCAACACCAACACACACCGAAGCAAATTTACAAATACATTTATACATATTTTTGTAAAGCAAAAATAAAAACAGATAAAAGCATTGTACATATAGTCGATATTGAGTAATAACAAGCAAATAAAGTTCGTGTCGCTATCTGAAAAAAAGAAAACGGATTTTTGAAGTTAATTCGTAGATATTAATTCTAAACGCACCTATTTATATAGTATTTTTCCTCTTTTTTTTACATTATTTATATCCTCATTACCTTTTTTTATTAGTATTTCAAATTTTTTTATCATTGTTGCCTTACCAAGCTTATTAATATTTTTTTCTAATTACGATTTATGAATTTATAGTTCTAGATTTTTATTAATAGCATTTGCATATCCTTGTTTAATTTTTATCATATCCCATTTTTTTATTTTTCTTATTTTACCTTTTATTACATACACATATCCATAGATGTATGTATACATTTGCATGAATTGAATTCACATTGAATTAGCCACACATATACATACATACCTACATATAACCTGCATATACACAATTGTAAGTTTTATACGATTGTGTACAGAAACGGATTCTGATTTTTTTACATATATTTTTTTTTGGTTTTTAATTTGTTTTGAATTTCGTTACGATCGATTTTTTTATTTTTTTTTCTGCTGAATTTTATTTACGTTGAATTAGTTTTTTTTTATCGCTTTACCGGGTTAAATATTTAGCGACGCTAGCAGCCTTGTCAAAGCCATCCGTGGGGTTGATATTTTAATTAATTTGAGTGAATGAGCGAGCGTGAGGAAGAGGAGATAGCGCCAGGTGGATTAGGGCTCTTGAATTCAGACAGGATAGTAACAAGAAGTGTGTCGAGGGCACTAGAGAACCAAATCGTAGGCTCTCTGTTTACACAAATCAACACAGGTATCTCGTACCCGGTGGACTTCGTACCCACCGATTACTTGAATAAGTGCACGTCCAGAGTGTTTGGAATATTAAGTAGTGGGGAAAATCGCTCTGCTATTCAGATAACCGAGGAAGTGACCACAAGTTCAGCAAATAGCAGCCTTAGTTTTTTGCGCAAGCTGGAAGAAATCCTTGAAATGTCGGAGCAAGACCAAGGGAATGTGCCACCTAGTGACTCTGCAGCCGGGAGCTCAAATTCCGCAGGTGGGGGACCCAGTTCATCCGCAATTAGTGTTGAGCAGCTGAGCCGAATGATGGCGATGATGGCGCAACAAAATGACATGTTGGCTCAATGCATGAACGAGGTTCGCCACATGCGAGATAACGTGACGAGCTTAGGCGAACGAGTAGCTGGAGTTGAAACATCCGCACATGCTGCACGTCCGGGCATGGCATCCACACCAGAAGCTAGAGGGGATAGATCGACCACTACGGAAGGAGGCAGAGATGGAGAGGGGCCCACGGTAGAACCTATTCGCGTTCACTAGAGGATTCCAGTGCCAGGAAAAGAATCGACCTGGATAAGTGGCACGTGAAATTCGACGGAACGGGAAAGGGGATTACTTTCGAGAGTTTTATTTTTAGGGTAGAGAAAATGCGAGAGCAATACGGTATAACCCATCACCAGTTATTTACCGACTTTCATTGTCTGGTTACCGGTAACGCCTTGAAGTGGTATTGGCAGGTACTGGAGGATCATGCAGATGATGAAAGCTTCGGCTACTCTGAGCTCAGATCGGAACTGCTGAGCCACTTCAAGACGGCGGAATCAGACTACGAAATTATAAGAGAAATTATGGAAAGAAAGCAACAGGCGCCCGAATCTTTTGATGATTTTTATAGTGACGTTCATAACCTCACTTTCCGCCTCCGCAAGAAAATTCCTGAGAGTTAATTGGCATTATTAGGGGCAACCTTAAGCCGTATTTAGCCAATTTAACTTTTGCCTCCAAGATGGAATCTCTATCCGACCTCAAGAGTGAGTGTAGAAGGGCCGAAAAAGTGATGCAAGGAAAAGAGAAATAGGCCTAAGCATGTTAATGAGATAGACTTTCCAGATCCTCCTATCATACTCAAGGCCGAGGATAGTATAGTGGAAGAAATAGGCAGGAATCAACGCGGCAAGCCACTACCACCCGTGTTGTCCAGCATAGTATGTCACAGTCAAATAATGTGTCTTCGTCCACCATTGCGTCATTTTGTCCGTCCCCGTTCCACCTTATGTTGTGTTTCACTTGTGGCATGCCCGTTGATCATTTTTCAAAGAATCCCATAGAAGCTTTAAAAGATACTAGTTGTAAGTCGTCGTTCCATGATATGGTTTGTTTTTCGTGTGGGGGCAACTCATCGTTTTGTGTGTTTAAACCTAGTAAGGGAAACTCGAAACTGGCCGAGGTAACCGGGGACTCAGGTCAGAGGCAGGAGCACCCGGAAAACAAGAAATCCGGATACTAAAAAGAGAAACCGTTCCCAGTGAGAAAATAGATAAAAGGCAGGAAAACACACAGGTAGATAGACAAGCCAACCGAAAAACTTTGCATCAAAGGAAGTTAGAATATGAAGCAGCACGTAGAAGAATATTTTGTGAGGAAGCTATAGAGGAGGAAGAATAGAAATTTTATTAAAATAGAGAAGATGAGGGCAAAGAAGAAGAACTTAAAGAGAATACGAAACAAGACTATTTCAACCATAGTCACTTTAAAGGGGGATAATAGATTTTTTGCCAAAACTAAAATAGGGGGGTATGAAGTATTAGCACTGTTAGACTCTGGAGCAGGAGCGAGTTGTTTAGGGAAAAAAGCGAGTACATTACTTAAAGGCAAGGAAGACCTAATAATGCCAATTAAGGGTCAGAGCATTAGGATGGCAAATGGTGGGGAAACTTCGGTAACCGGTGTTGTAACGCTCCCGGTTGAATGGGACGATATGACGAAAAACATGGAATTTCTAATTGTGGCAGGTTTACAACAAGAAGTTTATTTAGGCGTGGATTTCTGGCAGGTCTTTGGTATGAATGTAGTAAGTAAAGGAATGAATGGGAAATCTGGCAGCACTGTCGTTGCGGACCTCATACTCGTCGATGGTGACTTGTCATTCGATGCAGTACAGCACACACTGACCTCGGAGCAATGCCTAGCTTTAGAGCGCGTAAAAGCCCAGTTCCCGTCGTTTGCAGCTTTAGGATTAGGAAAGACAGACGTAGAAGAACATGTCATCGAAGTGACAAAGGAAAGTTTACTGGTGAAACAAAGATTTTACCCCATATCTCCAGCGATTCAAAAACTGATCTACGGTGAGCTCGACCGAATGTTGGAGATGGGGGTAATTGAAGAGAGTAATAGTAGTTGGAGCTCGCCTGTATCGCTGGTTGTAAAGGGCACGAAAAATCGCTTGTGTCTTGATGCGAGAAAAGTAAATGAGCGCACGGTGAAAGACGCGTACCCTTTGCCCCATATTGATGGCATCATAAGTAGATTACAAAATACTCGTTACATTTCCGCTATAGATCTAAAAGACGCGTTCTGGCAAATTCCCCTTGAGAGAAAGTCCAGAGAAAAGACTGCATTCACTGTGCCCGGTAGGCCTTTGTATCACTTTACAGTAATGCCATTCGGCTTGTGCAACGCGGCACAGCGAATGTGCAGGCTCATGGACAAGGTCATCCCCGCTTCCCTTCGTGAATCTGTGTTTGTGTATTTAGACGACTTACTTGTTTGTTCAGTTGATTTTTCGTCTCATTTGTGTTTGTTAGAAAAGGTCGCTAGATGTCTGCGTGAGGCGAAGTTGACTATAAATGTCGAAAAAAGTAAATTTTGTTTCAAAGAAGTCAGGTATTTGGGCTACGTTGTGGGCAACGGATGCATCCGTACAGATGCTAGCAAGATCGCCGCTGTGAGGGATTTCCCAGAACCAAGGACCCCTAAGCAGCTCAGGAGGTTCTTGGGGATGTCCGGCTGGTACCGCAGGTTCATACGGGACTACGCGACCATTGCAGCGCCGCTGCACGACTCCCTCACAAAGGAAAAGATTAAAAAGTTCACTATGACAGATGACGCGAAGACAGCCTTTGAGCGCTTGAAGCAAAGCCTCATATCCGCCCCAGTGTTGACCCACCCGGACTTTAACAAACGTTTTTATATACAGTGTGACGCATCGACTGACGGAGTGGGGGGAGTTCTTTTCCAACTAGACGAGGACGGTAACGAAAGACCAATCGCCTATATATCAGCAAAACTAAATAAAGCTCAACGGAATTATAGCATAACCGAGTTGGAATGCTACGCAGCGGTTATCAGTATTAAAAGATTTAGGCCTTACGTAGAGGGGTTACCTTTCACTGTAATTACAGACCACGCGAGCTTAAAATGGCTAATGAGCCAAAAGGACCTCTCAGACCGACTTGCAAGGTGGAGCCTGAAGCTTCAGGGCTATGATTTTGACATTCAGCATCGCAAGAGAACACAAAATATAGTACCGGATGCACTTTCTCGAGTGGACATGGACGAAATTAAAATAACTGACCGAATACTAGACGTATGTTTAAACTCACCGTTTTTTAGGACAGAAGAATATGAAGAGCTGAAGAAGACAGTCGCTAATAATCAAGACAAATTGCCTGAACTATGTACATCGGACGGATACGTTTATAAAAGGACACAGTTTAATAGGGGGGACATGCTTCAAGAGGACCATGCCTGGAAACTCTGGGTGCCAACTGAGCTGCGACAGGGTCTAGTTGAGTCCTCACACGACTCGCCTTCCGCAGGACATGGCATGAAACTTTAGCAAGAATTAGGGAAAAATATTATTGGCCAGGTATGGTGTCTGACGTTCAAAAGTATGTGAACAACTGTGATATTTGCAAGGGTAATAAAACGCATAATGCCTTTCACAAACCACTGATGGGGAAACAGCACGTGACAGAGCGGCCTTTTCAGCGTTTGTATATAGATTTTATGGGTCCGTATCCTCGTACGTGTGATGGTAATGTGTATGTCTTTGTGTGTCTTGATCATTTGTCAAAATTCGTATTTTTAAAACCGATGCGCAAGGCAACTTCAGCTGAAGTCGTAAAGTATTTAGAGAAAGATGTTTTCCACATATTCGGCGTTCCTGAATTTGTCCATTCGGACAACGGAAAACAGTTTACGTCTGACATGTTTAACAGCTTTTTGGAAAAATACGGAACCACACTATGTAAAAACCGCGTTCTACTCACCCCAGGGTAATGCCGCCGAGAGGGCAAGTTCTACGAAATAAGATTTTGAAAGAGCTGAAGTTAGCCCACGAGAGAAGCGAGAAGGTTTATAATACGAGAAGTAGGGATGTTAAGTTTCAAATTGGACAAGTGGTATATCGCCGAAACTTTAAACAAAGCTCACAAGTAGAAAATTACAACGCCAAGTTAGCGCCAAAGCAGGTTAAATGTATAGTATTAAAGGCTATAGGCAATTCCATGTATGAGCTTGGCGATAGTAGTGGGAAAAGGATCGGCATATACCACGCTAAAGATATTTTTGCTAGGTAAATTTTTGTTTCATGTAGTTCTGTGTCAAGTGTTGAGTG
>NW_023458772.1:0-7591 GCF_013731165.1 Rhagoletis pomonella
CACAGTTTGATGCTAAAGATGTCTCAAAATGTAGACGTCTACATTTTTAGACACAATTTGGAACGAACTGTGAACACCCCAATTGATTCAATAATTAAAGGTTTGCTCATTAGTGACATTAGAGTTTTGACACTCCCTTAGCTCCTTTACAAAAGCTTTACACACACACACGAACCCACACACAGTGCCTTGCTAAGGGAGCCGATTTTGTCAAGAGGGAGCGAGAAAACTGTTTTTTGAGCAAACCTTTTATTATTGGATCATGATAACAGCCCATGGTTCAATAATAAAAGGTTGTGTAATTTGTGGCAGCTAAAATTTGGCACTCCTTTATCTAGATTTGTATTTTGGAAGTAGGAGAAAGGGGAAGAATGTGATCGCCTTTTGCGAAAACGGTAGTAGAAAGGTACTACAAAAAGTACGCAAAGTATACAATTAGAAGTAAAGGTGTATTATTAATTCTATGCGAATTTGCAATATATTTGGTGTTATAACGGAAATACTAAACAATACATAAAAATACGCATTTTTGATTTCAGTTATTCGTCATTTGCTGAAAGAAATCTAGAATACCGAACGTTCCGCTATGCAAAAATGAGAAATGCAGATCAATAGAGCTTTTTATGTGCATTTCAACCATGCCGAAATTATTTGGCTCAAGTGAAAAATGAAGACGTTCTAGAAGGTTAAAATTCAGTTTTTAGATTTTTTAAATATTAATATCTTATGAACTATATAACCGATTAAAAAATTAATGACGTCACCACCAAGATAATTGATTTGTCTTTCAGCTGATGCACATAATTTATAGCTTTTTGTATTTTTAAACCAAAACCACTAAAAAACGTAAAGAAATTAATATTATTTAGAAAGTTCAAGTTATTACCTTTAATTCGATATTACATATTTGGTCCCTATCTACTTTTGGGTTTCAACAATTTAGTGATAATAAAAAATACAAATATATAAAGCAAATAAACCTCTTATATCTTCTTTATTTATTACCTGCACCGAATAAATTTGGTATCGTTCAAATCAGCGTAAAAAGTTCTATCAATCGGTATTTTTGGTTATTTTATAGCTAAACGGTCGCTATTCTACACTTGTTCTAGAAATTTACGCAAACGAAGGTGATGCTCACGAATATTTAGTATGAAGAATTTTTGGTTTTACTACTAATATCATTGGAAACTGTAGAGTAAGCAACATTCTGCACAAGTAAAGAGCCGATTTTATGCGTGGAAGCGAGAAGACTGTTTTATTACAAAACCTTACTATTATTGAATCATGATAACAGCCCAAGGCACATAAATACAGGTAGAAGCCAAAATGACGTTGCTCTCATGAGAACCAAACCTTTAATCTTCAACTCGTTTTCGTTTTATTTCCTATATTTCATTACGCTTTGAGTCGTCGTTCTTTTTTTTGAATGTTCGTTAATGGCAAATTTAGTTAGCATTTGAATTTTTGTAGTGTTGTGCGGTTTATACTTAGTGTGGGGAAGTTAAAGATACATATATTTTTAAAAATAATTATGTATATAATTTATTTTAATCTTTAATAAAATACCGTTCCATGTTCTACAGCAAGAAGAAAATTTCTGAAGTACGAAAATTTTCTTTTTGATTTACATAAATTGAAAAAGAACTTAATTCAATAATTTCAAAAATAACAAAGTACAATACTAAATAGTATTAACACTACAATACTCCCCCTTCCAGAGAGTTATTATTATACAAATTGAAAGTAACTTGTTTCTTTTTAGTCGTTGTTGAAACTATATGATTGTTAGTGTTATGTGGTTGTGTTATTTCAACTATTGCCGGCTTTAGTCTGTCAATTGAAATAATCTTAATTTCATTATTCACATCTACCTTAAAATATTTTTTGTCTTTTTCAATAACTCTGTAAGGATGTTGAAGAGAATGCTTGTTAATAATGCGAATAAAAACAAATTTGGAAGTTTGCAAATCTTTTGGAACATAAATTCCTGAATCGGAATTTTTGTGATGTTTTAAATTTGAATTAAAGTTTTTAAAACGTTCCCGTAAACTTCCTAAAATTTCGGCGGAAGTAACATTTTCTGTAGTTGGCACAACAAGTTCTCCAGGTAGACGCAAATTTTGGCCAAAAAGCATTTCAGCTGGAGTGGCTGCAATATCTTCTTTGTACACTGAACGCAAACCAAGAATAATAATCGGTAGCTCATCGTACCAATCTCTAGTTCCATTCCTAGCCAAAATTGAAGTTTTCAATTGTCTATGGAATCGTTCCACAATACCATTACTTTGAGGATGATAGGAAGAAGTTGTGATACCAAGTAATTTAGTAAGTTCCGAAAATAATTTGGACGTAAATTGAGTACCCTGATCCATCGTGATTTCTAAAGGCACACCGAAACGCGAAACATATTTATTAAAAAATTTATTTGCAACTGTCTGTGCAGAGATATCCTTTACAGCATATGCTTCCGGCCAACGAGTAAATCCATGATACAAAAAAGAAGGTAGTTTCATTTAATGACATTCGTTGTTGTTCTTAACCATTTGACTTTTAATAAAATTATGACATTTCATCAAATTCATGCTACCTGATCCCTAGAAGAAATATTTTTTTTTAACCAGAAGATTTTATCAGTACATTCAACGATGTGGAATATGATAAACTAGAAAATTATGCCGGCTACATGATTTCGAAAATGGGGTTGACGACTAGGTTCAGAAAGCATGACGAAAGTGTATGCTTACATATCGTCGCTTAAAGTACAAAACCGCGTATCGTCGTTCTGCAAAACCGCGTAATTGACATTTTTTGCCAAAAATGGGATTTGCTCACACAAGCTTGGCTCAAGCCTTATCCATTCGTCCTGAAATGCGATTTCTTTGTAAAAAAAGAGAACCCTTGAAATGTGAGTGTTTTTACTCTCTACAAACAGTTAATGCAACTGCGTATGTGACAGTTGTGCATTTTGTCGATACACGGTTTTGTACTTTAAACGAGGATCTGTTAGTTGTTTATCGGAGGGCGATCTCTTCAAGCCGACTTCAGGTATTTTGCATAAATTAAGAAAAAATGAGAAATGTAAAAGTAAATTTGAACCAAAATATAAAAAGGTTTTATTTGGGAAGAACATTATTTAGAATTCGACTTTTAAATCGCAAGATTGCATTCAAAATAAGAAAACAAAAAAACAGAATAATGCGCGCGTGGTTTTTATTACAAAATGAAAAGAACAGTTACAATGAAGTCTCCTTTAACAGTTTACATTTTAAATATTTTTAATAAAAAAACCACGTAAGTAAAAAAAAGTACCAAGTACTAATAATGGTTTTTGATTTGAAATGTTATTACATTGGTATAAATATGGGAAAGAAAATACTCCGATTTATTGTTTTAATATTATCAAAGTGGGAAGGCCGTTGATAATACTCACAATTTATGAAACTTCAAAAAATTTTATTATCCGTCAAAAGTTGTTTATTGAAACAACCTTCTTTTTTGTATCATGAGTAAATCTATCCATAATTGTTAAAATGTAGCGGTAACCTCTTGAAACAGGAAGCGGTCCAACAATATCTAAATGTATATGTTCAAATCTGCTCTTCGGTATTGGAATTGTGCTCACAGGAGATTTTGTGTGACGATAAACTTTAGATTTCTGGCAACTTATACATCCTTTTGACCATATGTTTATCTCCTTGTTCATACAAGGCCAATAATACTTCTTCACAATTAATCGGCGTGTAGCCTTGGTACCAGGATGAGCAATTCCATGTAACATATCGAACACTGTCCTGCGTTAATTATGTGTAACGAAAGGTCTAGGACTTTCTCCTGACACTTCACACCAAATATTAAAATTTAGAATAGGAATTTTAATTAAATTAAGATTTTGAAACGTTTGCCCAGAAATAAGTTTATTAAGTTCACTGTCCTGTTGCTGTTCACTCTGTAAAATTTTGAAATTAAGTTCTGAATTTTTAATCACATCTATTTCAAACACACGAGATAACGTGTCAGCTACAATGTTGGTCTGTCCTTTAATATACTGTATGTCACTAGTAAACTATGCAATAAACTCAATATGCCTTGTCTGTCTTGGACTACGCTCAGTTTTGGAATTTAGAACAAAAATCAAGGGTTTGTGGTCAGTAAAAACCGTAAACTGTCTTCCTTCTAATAAATACCGAAAATGTTTAATATTCAAATAAATTGCTAAAAGTTCCCTGTCAAAAGCACTATATTTCATTTCTGCTGGAGAGAGTTTCTTTGAAAAGAACGAAAGTGGTTCAGACTTATCATTGAAATGCTGCTGTATGACACCACCAATTGCTGTATTGGATGCATCTACCGTTAAAGACAATTTTGCATCTTTACTAAAATGATTTAGCAAAATCTTAGATGCAAACTTCTCTTTAATGCATTCAAAAGCTTTAATGGATTTGTCATCCCAAACCAAAATTTTGTCTCGCTTTTTACTTGTTTTATTAATTAAATCATATATAACTCCAGTAAACTCAGCTAATTTTGAAATATATCTATGGTAACAGTTAACCATACCAATAAACTTTTGTGCTTGTTTTATTGACTTCGGTCGTTCAAAATTGCGAATCGCTTCTACTCTGTTTACATAAGGCTGTATCCCTGCCTCAGATAAACAACGTCCTAAAAAATCTTTGCTTGCATTTGCTTGGTTTGACGTTCAAACCATACTCAGACAAACGTTCGAAAAGTACCCGTAGATCCTTTAAATGTTGTTCTTCACTCTCACTTGCAACCAGTAGATCATCAATATACGCGAAAACAAAATCTAATTTACCTACTACTTCGTTTGTCTTTCAAGCCGAATTGGCAGCCATACAAGAAGCCGTTGACAGCCTAAAACTAGCTGTTATCGCCACTACGGAAATATATATATACTCAGACAGTCAGGCGGCCCTTATGGCGCTTGACTCTGTCACTATAAATTCGGGCGGGTACTTCCTCTCCACTTTCACCAGCCTGGAAGAGGGTGGGTATGCCACTCGCTTCCTGCAAGCTCTTACTAAGGGAGAACTTCCTTGAAGAAGCGGCCTCCAGATGGGAGCGCACTGAAAACTGTAATACAACGAAGCTTACATGGCCAAAATGGGATGTACGGAGATCGAGAGAAATTCTCACTCTCAACAAAGGCGATATGTCACTGGCCATTGGTCTGCTCACAGGACATATTCTGAAAGGAAGGCACGCAGAACGCCTCGGGGTTAGTCACAACGACTACTGCAGGAGCTGCCACGACGAAGAAGAGCCTGAATCAATAAGGCACTTACTCTGCGATTGCCCAGCACTGGGCAGGAAAAGACAGAAATTCCTAGGTATAGGTCTTCTAGACGATCTAAGCGCGACTGCTAAGTTTGGAATACGGCAGTTGCTAAGGTTTGCAGACTCCACAAACTGGTTTAAGGAATAGGGGTTTTCTTTGGATCCATGTGGTATCACAATGGGCCCTGATCGGGCCTAAGTGTGCTGGCGCCCTCTGGGCCTAGCAGCCACTTCAACCTAACCTAACCTAACCCTACTACTTCGTTGATGAATCTCTGAAACGTTTGCGCTGAGTTTCTCAGCCCGAAAGGCATTCGGGTGAATTCAAACATACCGAAAGGAGTAGTAATCGCCGTTTTAAAAATGTCTTCTTCTGCCATTGGAATTTGGTGAATCTAACTTTGAAAATATATTTTTATTCCTAAGGTTCATATTAAAATCGTGAATATGAGGCAAAGGATAACGATCCGGTACAGTCACAATATTAAGTCTTCTAAAATCACCACAAGGACGCCAGTCATTAACTTCTTTCTTTGGTACTAAATGAAGTGGAGATGCCACGGATGAATTTGATGGTCTACAAATCCCTGTTTTTACTAAAAAATCGAATTCAGTTTTAGCTACTTTAAATTTGATAGGATCTAAGCGCCTTGGCTTAGAAAAAGGAAGGTTTCCTTCAGTGACAAGTCTGTGAACCGTTGTATGCTTAACCGGTTTTGAGTAATCTGGCTCAGAAATAAGGGAAATTCCTTCAATAATTTTCGTCGGGTGAAAAGTGGAATAAAGTAGTTTTATTTGCCCCAGAACTGAAAAGATCAGACTAGCCAACAAACATAAAATAACATAAATTTGAACTGATCGGACAAAAAAGATAGAAAGCGATACATTTAAGAATTTTGACTTATATACTTGGCAAGCATGGTGTAATAATAACAAGGTGTTGTCAGTAACTTAACCTCACTTTTTCGGCAGGTCTATTCCGGTCACGCATTTTAAAGTACTAGAAAAGGTACTAATTATTTACTACCTTTAATTCGTTGTTGCATACTATTTCAAAATAAATGTAGAAAAATTTATAATTACAGGCTTATAAGCCTGAATATATGTTTGTATCGGCAGCTCCACACAGCTTGGACATATATTGTAACTGTAAAGAAGTAAAAGCTGTAAAATAGGGCAATTTCCTATAAGACTGTAAATGATTTTCTAAATAGATTAAAACACATACATAAATATCGATAATATAAGCGAATTCCTAATTTAACCATGCAGCCACTCTATTCTAATGTATCAGTGTTCATTTGGCTCAATATTATGACAATGCAGCAAGAGTCATTTAATATGAAAAAGCGCCTTTCCATACGTTTTTTTCCATTGATAACCACGATATCTTTTATTTTTCTACCTTTTGAGGACAAAAATTATACAAATCCAGCAATTTTAAATATTAATATTGTTCTGAACACACCAAGTTCCTTAAAAATTGAGATAAAACGAATTAATAAAATGGAGTATTTTAGATACTATTTCCCAACGAATAGTAGTATAAAAATTGAGATCGCCAGCACTGAAAATAAGCATGCCGATCGCGTCAAAATCACAACAAACACGTCGCTACTGACAACACCTTGTCATTATTCCACCATGCTTGGCAAGTATTTTTTTGTAAACAACAAAAAAATTTCATTTTGCGCAAACTTCGAAACTAGAAGCTTGTTGTTTTTTAATGTTCTTTAAAAAGGACCTACTGCCAATAAAGCCTTGCGGTTTGCTATTTTCTCAAATGTGTAATGCTTCCATTCAAACATCTTTGTGGATAAACAGTTTTTTGTTCAGAAATCGCTTGTTTACGTTTTTTGTCTTTCATATTAAAAACGTTTGGCATAAGTTGAAATGATAGGGATGCCGTTTTCTTTCGTTTCTCAATGGATTTTATACTTGAAAAGGCACCAAAATATGTATGCAATACTTTTACATATCCAGCCCAACCAATAAAGAAAAATAATATAGACATTAGCGAGTGTTAACATTATCTAAAATTTCGTACCAATAGATAACTTAATTACTTTTTTCGATAAAATGAGAATAATATGGAGTTAAAAGTGCTTTCCTTGAAATTAAGTCTTTAATATAGACTTTGACGTTTAAGTCAGTTTGCCGAAGACACCGTCAAAAAAGTAAACAAAATTTAAGCAACAATTTAAATGACATTGTTTAATAAGTTTATGCGAAGAAATGATATTGGATGCATCTATTTTTAATGACATTCAGCTTTTGCGAGAAAATAGAG
>NW_023458772.1:7691-10348 GCF_013731165.1 Rhagoletis pomonella
GTGTATTTATTTTTCTAAATTCTCCGCTCACAAAACACGTCTAACTCAGTTCGCTGCTTATATAAATATGTAAATTGACACATGCCAAATTATTTGACTATAAGAATATACTAAGCTACGCATAAAAGAATGCAAGCGAAAATTAATACCCTGTTGAATAAAGCCAATGCAATATTAATATGTAAAATTTTCTTATTAGCTACGTAAGCCATTAATTTGTATAAAAAGGTAACAATTAAAACAATAAAGGCACTTGAGTTCAATCAAGCAAACGACTGTGTTCTAACTTGGCATATTCGCTACTGTTACGAACATTCTGGTGACCCGTGTGAAAGGACATTCTGGAGATCTGGTGACTATAACATTCTGGAAACTCCGAAAGACATTCGGTAAAGGACATTCTGGAAACCTAGGCACTCCTTGAAAAGGAATTCCGGACTTCTGGACACTACTTCAGCTTAAACAAGGCCAGTGCAGCAGTTAAAGGACACACAAAAGTAAACTACAAGAAGAAAAATGGCGAGTTTCAAGGATTTGGCCAGACAACAAAAAGAAACGGGCGGCAATATTGAAGCAATTGTGTGAAACTACAAAAAGGACCCGTCAGCCAGGAAGCAGTCAGTCAGCTTGTAACGAAGCGTTTTCTCTGAAGACCACGACGCTTCTGTTTTCTATGCTGCGGTATACTCGCCGTGCCCAGGGTCCCTTAAAATAAATTTATATTGTGGGGCCTTTACAAGTAGTGCTTTATTTAATTCTTCTTATCCTCTAAAAACGTTTTAATTCTTAGTTTCTATGGACATAATACGATTAACGGTGTATGAATTCCTAACTGTGCTGCTGGGTGACGTCGGCGCTACTGTGTCGACGCTCTGCTGCTGTATGGCGTCGGCGCTATGATGGCGGCGCGCTGTTGCTGTGCGACGTCTGCGTTACTATGTCGGCGCTCTGCTACTGCGTGGCGTCGGCGCTACGATGGCGGCGCACTGCTGCTGAGCGACGTCGGCGCGCTGTTAGTGTGCGACGTCGGCGCTACTATGTCGACGCTCTGCTGCTGAACGACGTCGGCGCTGCTATGGCGGCGCTTTGTTGCGAGCGGGCGTCGCTATTACGCGAGTTCGCGGTGGACTATGGCGTGGCGGCGCTCTATCTTTGAACAGCCAAGCCCTATATAGTCGCCTATTTACAAGTTCCGCGCTATTCATTAGTAGCTGTGCGTTCACGACCACGGCTCCGCTACTGACGCTTTGATTTTGGGCGACGTCGGCGTGCTCCTCTGGGCGACTACTCTGTTTGCGCTGCGGGGTGGCGGCGCTCTACCTTTGAACAGCCAAGCCTTGTATAGTCGCCTATGTACAAGTCGAGAGCTATTCTTTAGTAGCTGTGCGTTCACGACCACGGCTCCGTGCTGACTGACCTGTATGTTGCTAAGTCACATCTTTTATAACTAGTGTTCTTTATGTTGCTGAGTTGTGTGGGCACATGTTGCGTTGCTATGGCGACGGATTAGCCAAGGAGTGTTGGTACGGTCTCTCCTGTTGGTTGGTCGTGTCGTTGATGTTGCTGTAGTCGTTGTTATTGGTGTAGGGATATTCGTTCGTGTGGGCTAAATTCCGCGGATATTCAGTCCTCACACTTCTCTTCGGAGGGCTTAAGTTTTAGTATGTTTTGGACGTATACGTGCGCCTGGCGATTTCGTGGGTGGCGATAGCGTGTACAGATGCGGCGTGCGCCGCACATGCGAATGTTACGGCGGCGTGGGCAGTGGCTGTGCATGTGGGGGCCGCGCGTCGAGCGGTCGCACTGATATGGCGCGCGTGGCTTCCGCGTGGGTAGCGGCGGCGTGTGTTATGTGGCGGCTACGCGAACGGTGCTCGCACGTCTGGCGGCTGCCCCTTGTGAAAATCGCTTGATGCTGGTTGCATGGGTGTGTGGTGGCGTGGGTGAGAGCTGCATGTCTTGTGATTGCGTCTGCGGCTTCGGCGCGTGCGCGAGCGGCGTCTCATGCGCTCCTGGCCGCCTCTGATCCCAACATCGGGGTGCAGGGTCCCTTTGCGTTCTCTTCCGCGATATGTTCAGGTACCCGTTCTGTCCCTCATATATCTGGCAGGACTTGCATCGGCGTACATACCGGCTGATGTCGTGAAACATTCCCGGCCAATAATACCGGCTGGCAATCCGCGCTGCAGTTCGGCGAATGCCCATGTGTCTAGCTCTTGGTATGTTGTGGTTTTCCTGTAATACTCGTTGGCGGAGAGGGCTTGGCACGCACAGCTTCCGGGGTACTACCTCTTTGCCCTGGGATCGGCAGGCGATATGGCGATAGAGCTGTCCCTCTTGTATCATGAAGTCGGCGTATTTCTCCGGGTTGGTAGGGATTTCGTCAACGCGTTTGTGCCACCACTTGCATCGTGGTTCTGCCACTGTTGTTCTTCGTAGCGTTTCTAGCGGCTGTCGAGATAGTGCACCCGCGACTGTGGTTGCGCCGCTTATGTTCTCACATTTTTGGAGTTCCTGTACCAGGAAGCCAGGATTTACCCTGCTGACTTTCTCGCGTATGATCCTTTGTCTTCTTCGGCTACAGATCAGGATGAATTTCCTATTGCTCTACACTCATCTGAGAAGGATCAAATATGTCCCTAAATCTCCGCCTTTCA
>NW_023458772.1:10358-22615 GCF_013731165.1 Rhagoletis pomonella
ACGACCCAACCGAGCAGGGCTACAACGTCGATAACTTCATTTCACTTAAAGAAAAGGTACGGAGTACTTTGCTAGCAGCTAATAGTGACTCGCATACTGAGCAATCTTCAAACCAACTTCCAATTAAACTGCAATCAATTTCATTGCCGAAGATAATGATTCTAAAATACGATGGCACATCAACAGGAGAGGATTTTGATGCAGGTTGGTTCATGCTTCTGGAGCGTTACAACAACAACTTGCTGGTGAGCAAGTTGGTAAATGAGCTAACTACTACACATGGAAGCACATCAATGAACAATGTTAAAAAAACTGCATGACACGACACAAGAATGTCTATTAGCATTGCAAAATTTGCAGATAGACACATCAACATGGGATCCACTTCTGCTCCCCTTTCTACTAAAGAAACTGGATCAACTGACTCGTTCGAGGTTCAAGGAATTCCTGCAATTTCTGGAGAAACACTTTCAATCCATGGAAGAGATGGGTGTCAAAGACAAATCTACAAGCTCAGCTGCAAAGGTATGCACTTCAGTCGCATCCAAAGGTCATAAAAATGACACTTGCAGCATGTGCAAAAAAGGAAAACATCCATTATTTTATTGCAGAGAATTTTTACAACAGTCTCCATCGGCACGCTTTCAGTTCATACAAGGGCAAAAATATTGCCACAATTGTCTAAAATCGGGACATGGTTCTAAAAATTGTATATTAAGAAACTGTCTGAAATGCAATAAAAACCAAACACGCTGTTACATTTCGAGGATTCGAAAGGGATATGAGCAAAGACATTGCATCAGTAGCCACTCCAACACAAGGTAATGGATCGCAAAGTACTACACCATCCAGGACCAAACGAATACCTTCAAAAGACGAAGCAGCGTCACTTACCACCGCAAAGCACTCAAAGTCAAACACATATCGTCGTTTAAACTGACATTTTTACACTCTAGAAAATTATTTCTACAATTTAACATACGCGGTTTTGCATTTTGCTAATACGCGGTTTTGCATTTTGTTGATACGCGGTTTTGCTTTTTAAACGACGATATGTATTACTCAGCACTGCCATGTTGAAAGTTAAAGAAATCAGAACAGAAGTGCAGCGTCGGGCAATTCTCGATTCAGGCTCACAAGTTAATTTTATGACTGAGCGATTGGTTAAACGTCTGGGAATCTCACAAAACTATCATCAATCTCCATTAGTTGCATCGGGTCGAGGAGCACTAAGGTACATCATCGAGTCAACGTGGCTACAATCTCGGATCAATAACTTTACAACCCGGCTAGAGGCAGCGGTATTACCTCAGATTATATCCCGCAGCCTTCGCAAGAAATTAAGATCGATTAATGGCAAATACCGGAGAACATCATGTTAGCCGATCCATCATTCAATCACTCTGACGAAATTGATATATTGTTGGGGCGGATCTCTACAACCAATTGATGGCAGCAGGGCAAATAAAACTGTTGGATGACCGACCCATTCTGCAAAATACAGTGCTGGGATGGATCATCGCGGGAAAAGTTAGTGGCAACTACATCTCAAATGCGGAATCTGTACCGACGATAACTTCAACTTAGATGCAGCCATTGCTCGATTATGGGAACTTCAGGATGTTGCAACTGCAAGAAAACAACATTCTGTAGCAACAGTGCGAAGCTCATTTCGCGCAACATACACTCATCAATCAACATGGGAGATTCATGGTAAGGCTACCATTTCATGAAAATCCGGAGGCCTTAGGGGAATGTTATGGGTTGGCGTATAATCGAACGTCGACTGGCAAAATCGCTCCAGGCAAAGAATCAATATGTACAATTCATGGAGGAATATGAGAACTTGGGGCACATGACGCAAGTGGATATTGATTCCATCAGTAAACCTAGGTACTTCATTCCTCACCATTGCATTTTGAGGCCCGAAAGCCGCACTACAAAATTACGTGTGGTGTTCTACGCATCAGCAAGATCGTCCACTGGCCTGTCTTTGAGCGACCTCATGTATACCGGACCCAATGTTCAGAGCGAGCTTTTCACCATTTCACTTCGCTTGCGTTTGCCCAGGTTCGTCTTCACCACAGATGTAGAAAAAATGTATCGGCAGATGCTTATTCAAATGGACGAGCGCAAATTCTAACTTACCATCTGACGGAAGGATTCAAGCCTTCCAATAAAGCATTATCAGTTAAATACAATCACATATGGGACAAGAACTGCTCCATATTTAGCCACCAAATGTTTGCAGAAAATTGCAAAAGAAAATGCATCAAAATATCCTCTTGGTGCTCAGTTTCTACAGGACACTTTTTATGTAGATGACGGAATTGGTGGACCAGACAGCTTAACCACTACGATAGAAATCCAACAGCAACTGATACACATTTTAAAACAACGTGGTCTTAACCTAAGAAAATGGTGCGCCAATCTCTCACAATTACTGCAAAATGTTGGCATGGAGGAACAAGAAGTCGACTTAGACTTTGACAATGACATCAATCAAACTATTAAAACGTTGGGGTTAACATGGATGCCTAAGAAGAAACGCTCAGACAGCGCCGATCTGGCCAGGCTCTTCGATCCGTTGGCGATACTAGCACCAATTGTAGTTATGGCAAAAATGTTTATTCAAGACCTCTGGCAACTGAAACTGACATGGGATGAAGCATTACCAGCCGATTTGAATGAGAGATGGACAACATTCCGAAATGATTTGCAAAAATTGGACAACGTGCAAGTTTTACGCCACGTGTTTGAAGGATACATCCCACAAAAATTCAAGGTCATGTCTTCTCCGACGCATCAGAAAAGGCATATGGTGCTGCGATTTACATTAGATCCGAGCTGGATGACGGACGAGTACTTGTGAGGCTGTTGTGTGCGAAATCACGTGTGGCACCCTTGAAACGGCAAACTATTCCTCGGCTTAAGCTCTGTGCATCAGTACTGGGTGGTCAACTAACTGCAAGGGTCAAATCAGGCCTTAAGCTAGACGACGTGCCTACATACTTGTGGACTGATTCGCAAATGGTGTTGGCATGGATTAACTCATCCTCAGCATCATACCAAACATTTGTGGCAAACCGTATAGCTGTTATTCATGAGCACACTTCCGCTGAACAATGGTGGCATATAAGCTCAAAGGACAACCCAGCCGACATTCTATCACGAGGACTGCCGCCGGGGAGACTAGAAACCTACAAGATGTGGTTTCATGGGCCAACAATATTGCTTGGTAAAAAAGACACTTGGCCTTCAAAATATTCCAAGCCATTATCAGTAATCGACGGGGGTATCAACATGGAACGGAAAAGGGTGACATCAGTCGCTGTTGCAACCACTGCAATTGAAGGACTTTATAACATTCGACACAATGGCTCTTTTAAAACATTACAAAGAGTTACATGCTGAGATTTATCAACCAGGCCAGAAACCAATTCGCGGCAGTCAGACATTTGCTTGACCGTACACGAATTGGAAAAGGCGGTAATAGTTCGTACAATGCAGCAATTGGACTTTGAGGAAGAGCTTAAGCACATTAAAAAATACAAAGAAGTTCGCAATAACAGTTCTTTCCGCAGCCTGTCACCGTTTCTGGACAATAATGGCATCATCCGAGTTGGGGGCGTCTACAAGCATCAGGACTTGCATACGATGCCAAACACCCTATGCTAATTCCACATAACAATTCAATCACCAAATTATTAGTACAAATGATCCACAAAGAAAACCGCCATTGTGGACCTCCAGCGCTCTTAGCTTATACAAGGCAAAGATTTAAGCCTATTAAGAGAAAATTGCTCACGCGATCAATTGTGCTAAACTGTGTAAGATGCAGCAAAGCTAAGCCAAAACTTATGAGTCAAATTATGGGGAACTTGCCTTCAACAAGAGTAACTCCAGCAAGACAATTCATCAACTCAGGCGTGGACTTCTGCGCTCCATTTTGGGTTCACTTCAAGATAAGAGGAAACATTTGGAATTTGTCAGCGAATGCATTTATTGGTGCGTTAAAACGATTCATCAGCCGAAGAGGACATTGTCAGAATTAATATTGTGACAACGCAACGAACTATGTAGGCGCGAAAAACGAGCTTTCTGAACTGACTGTAGTTGTTTATGGAAATTCATCACGAGAATCAATAGTAAAGCAGTGCAGCGGAAAGGGAATAACATTTCATTTTATACTTCCTAGGACTCCACATTTTGGCGGTTTATGGGAAGAAGCGGTAAAATCAGCTAAGCATCTACTAATAAGAAGCACCTCGACAGCGTCCTTAACGTATGAAGAATTGGACACGGCAATTATCGAGGTAGAAGGAATCCTAAATTCCAGACCCATTAGCCCAATGTCTGATAACCCTAACGATCTTACAGCTCTAACTCCAGGCCATTTCCTCATAGGAGAACCCCTTAATGCACAAGTTGATCCAACGTGTAAGCCACAGCAAACAACTTTATTAAGAAGATGGAAACTTGTGTCTCACCTCAAACTCGAGTTTTGGAATCAGTGGTCCCGCGAATATTTATCTGAACTTCTGCTGCGAAATAAATGGAAGGCACAACATAACAACATCAACATAAGTGACATGGTGATCATCAAACAAAACAACACACTGGTACTGCAGTAGCCATTAGGAAGAATCATCCATGTATATGAAGGAAACGACGGTGTAGTGATAGTGGCTGATGTAAAAACTGCCAGTGGCACTTGCAAGAGGCCTATTCATCGGCTTGCACCCTTTCCCAAGGAAACAAATGATGCCACAGAATGACAATCAACAAAAAAATTGCTTGAGGAAGACTAAATTCCATCAGCGAAGAAAAAATCTTCCTTACACCAAGGACTTGCTACACTTCTGATTACCCTACTCATCTTACCATTGGCTTTAAGAGCTGAACTTCAAAATAAGCGATTTGGACCAAGGCTTGGCATCCATTTTGAAGGAATTTGAACTACCGATTGAAACCTAATAATGTACTATGATATGGAAGGATTTTTGGTAGAACTAGCAGCGCTGTCAAATGGCACAAGGGCCCTGCGCCATTTATGTCAAAAAATCGCACAAAAAAGCTCATGTCTTTCTCTGGTGGCTCATCTGGAACAGACTGAAAAAGAGTTGCAACTACACAACGCAATAGTAAAATCGAATCGGCGTAAACGAGGTGCCATTGATGCAGTTGGAAATATCGCTCATTCTTTGCTTGGAGTACTGGACGCAGAATATGCAGAACAAATGTCCAAAACAATCACACACGTTCAGGAAAATGAACTACATCTGCTGCATTTGATTAGAAATCAAACATCCATTGTGGACTCAACCATCAACATTTTGAAGCAGGATCAAAGGCGGTCAAGAGGAAGTTCGACATCATTGATCAACAAGTCAGTCAAATATTCCAGAGGATCAGCAACGACTCGCATGAGACATACCAAGAAAAATGATTTTGAACCGTTTCCTCATTATCCATCCCACTTACACTTATGGCAGCCAATTTGCAAAGAATGCAATCTGCAATATTAGCCGTTCTAATAGAGACTCATCACGGAAAAATAAAACTTCACTTATCAGCACCATTGGCACGTCATTACAACCATCATTGGCTAATCAACGCATATTAGAACTCCTAAATTAACTTGAAGCACAAAATTCGCACCACATGACGGTTCGATACACTGCCTTGGTTACAATTTCGTGCCTTTTGGTGTTCATGCTAGTCAAAAGAAAATTTAAAAAAGCCAAACAGGAAATGAAAAACCCACACCAGCGCCTCGACATTCTCAAGGAAGTTTGGACTTTACTGTAAACATTTAGGACAGAATTTGCTCAGGAAGTCAAGCTGCAAATTAGTGCAAAGGCTTTATTCCCACCCTTTTTGTTAACATAAGCATAATTAATGCAAATGCTTCATTCCCACGTTTTGGTTAACATAAGTATTATTACGGCAAATGATATCAGGTTAATAAAATACTGTGTTCACTTGTATTGGTCAACATAAGCACAACATACTTTATTCCCACGTTTTTGTTGACATAAGCATATTACACATTTTACGTCTGCTTTCATTTGTTTGCATTAATCAGCAACGTCGTATATGTAAATTGACACATGCCAAATTATTTGACTATAAGAATACACTAAGCTACGGATAAAAGAATGCAAGCGAAAATTAATACCCTGTTGAGTAAAGCCAATGCAATACTAATATATAGAATTTTCTTGTGAGCTACGTAAGAAATTAATTTGTATAAAAATGTAACAATTAAAAGATTAAAGGCATTTGAGTTCAATCAAGCAAACGACTGTGTTCTAACTTGGCATATTCGCTACTGTTACGAGCAACATACTTATATATAAAAAGAAAATTTATGTATACATAATTCAAGCGAAAATGTGTTAATTTAAGCCCAAGTACTTCAAAAAAGATGACATTAAAAATGTTTTACTTAAGTCTAGATTTGATGTTTATTCTTCGACCATAGTAGTTGCAATCGGCAGGCTTGCGCAGTGGTGTGGGAGTCGCATGGCTGCTCTTCGTTGACGGCGCCTGGTGCTGCATCGGAGGCGTGGTGGTCCTCTGTGGCCGTCGGAGTCTGCTCGATGTTGCGGACAGCTGCTGACAGGGGCTCGCGTCTGGCTGTAAGGGCGGTGGGTCGGGAAAAAATTTATACGCTTGTAATGCGTGATTTTCTGGGCGGCCATGGCACCGCCTCGAATGGTGGTCGCCTCTGCGGTCGCTTTCGGCTTCAATGGGCGGGTGCAGCCATCTTCGCGTTTTGGTGTTGGCGAGTGTTTTTTGTGTTGGTTGGTCTTGTTGTTCCTATGGTTTTCCTTGTCTCTTTTATTCCTCCTTCACTAATTCTATGAGGCGACGGGGACGACTCGTAACTGTTTGATACTGGTGATTTCTCATTGTTTATCGTTCGGTTATTGTTAAGCGGTGCAAGTAAAAGGGGACGGAGAGATTTAATGGTGTTTGCAATGCGAGTTTTGGTGCGCATGGCGGGGTGGAGATAGCACTGTTTCGGCGGTCGGTTTTGCCGGTGTATGATCACGTGCTCGGCGGCAGTGCTTGGTCTGGTAATGTTGGAGAATCGTGTCGGCTCTCTGTTTTGCTCTTCGTCCAAGGGTGTTCTCTCTATCAGGCAGCACAGAGTGGGTGGAGAATCTGCCTTCGGTGGTGTGGCGCGAGCTAGTGGCTGGCCGTCTAGTGTAACGACGTTGCCTCGTCTGGCAAGGACATCCATTCCTAGTACCATTGGCTCCGCCAGGTTAGGGATCACCACTACCGATGTGCGCGTGGATCGATTGTTATATTGAATCCGGACGGGATACATGTGCGTGCTAAAGACGCACCTTTGATCTGCGAGTTGCACACTTTCCTTGTCTGGCTGTGGCCCGATGTTGCGCTGTTCCAGATACGCGCGCATGCTGTCGTTGATTTACGTTAGCGTGGCTCCTGTGTCAACTAGTGCCCGTATGTGCAATCCTTCGATGGTGACGTCGGCGTAAAAGCGAGCGTCGATGCCTCGCCATTCAGGTTGCAACGCGGTAGCGTGGGCAGCGGGTGATGCTGTATCGGTTGGGCTGCTGACCTTGATTTCGGGCATGGGCGATCTCTGGAAAAAAATGCCGTCTTGCACGCAGCGTTAGCAGAACAGCCGCCACGTGATGTGACAGTGAGAACGCTGATGTCCACGCTTTTTGCAGCTCCAGCAGGTATTTTTTACGTCGTACCGGCTACTGTTCTGTCTGGATTCCTCATTTTTGAGCAACTCATCGGTGAGCTCCGTTAGCTCCTCGATGTTTTGGAATTCGCTTCTTTTCACGAAGAGTCGGTACTCGACTCGCAGGCCGTCGTAAATGCGTTCTAAATGCTCTTCGTTGCACATTGCTGGATGTTACCGGATGAGCGTCTGGAGGGCGAGTATGTAATCCTTACCTTTTTCCCTGTGCAGCTGCTTTCGCTGGCGAATAGTATCTTCTAACTGGTTTATGTGTCGTTTAGGCAATCTCTCTGCCTTGGCGCGAAATCTGGACCAAGCTTGAATTCCTGTTTCGCTTGGTTCTGATGAAGTTGCTTAGAGCACTTCGTAGCTCAGAGACGGTGCTCCCTTCAACTGGTAACTGGTGTTTTCTGCACTCAATTAATCTCTCTTTCTTTAATAGGTATATCCAGTTCAGAGAGTCGACATTCAGTATCGTAGTGTTGTTGGCGCTCGTCCGTGTGTTATTTTTTTTGTTGGTTGCGGTGTGTTCGGTGTGTTCGAACCCGCTTCGACAGGGTTGGTGCTTGTTGGTTTGCACGTACGCCTGCCTGTGGAGCTGGGTCCGTGCTCGGGCGCCATTTATGAAGTGGGTATTATCGAAGGCTGAGGTAGTTCAGCCGATGCACCATAGACCAGGTATTCACAATACGCCAAATCTTGGAAAAGACCCGCGAGAAAAGGATCGACACTCACCACCTATTTGTCGACTTTAAAGCCGCTTTCGACAGCACTAAAAGGAGTTGCCTATACGCCGCTACGTCTGAATTTGGAATCCCCTCAAAACTCATACGGCTGTGTAAAATGACGTTGAGCAGTACCACCAGCTCCGTCAGAATTGTGAAAATCACTATACAGGGTTTCAGACATGGCGACTCCCTTTCATGTGACTTCTTTAATCTGATGTTGGAGAAGATAATAAGAGCTGTAGAACTGAACCGCTCTGGAAGAATTTACTACAAGGCGTGCAATTGCTGGCTTTTGCCGATGACATCGACATCATCTGCTTTTTCCAAGTTGAATAAGGAAGCAAAGCGAATGGGTCTGGTGGTAAACGACGAAGTATCTCTTGTCATCAAACAAACAGTCAGCACATTTGCGCTTTGACACCCATGTCACTGTTGACAGTTACAATTTCGAGAAAGTAGAGAATTTCGTTTACTTGGGAACACCGATAACAATGTCAGCATTGGAAATCCAACGCAGAATCACTCTTGCCAACAAGTGCTACTTTGGACTGTAGGGACACGAATTTCGATACGATACGATACCATATCGATGCTTTTGGCATTCGATACCGATATTTTTTACTCGATAGTTTTAAAACGATATTTTTGGAATCGAGTACCAGAATCCTAGTATCGTATCGAATGTTATAAACTCAAATTATTCAGCTTTTAGACACGTCAAGTCGTGTTTCCAAGTCTGTTCGTTCCAAGGCGAAGGAGGTGAGAAGAAAGAGGAAGAGTGCAGATTCCTCACATTTAAAGAACCACGAACTTGAATTCAATAAAATTTGACGCGTCTGGAAGCAAATAGAAAACACAAACGAGAATGCGAAAAAATTGCCTTCAAGACTTATCTGATTGAAGAGTTGATACTCTTCCCGATATAAATTGGGCTTTAAAGAAGAGAAATTTTTTACTATCGTTAGGATTGAATGTGGCGGGATTTGAACACGCGGTCACGGTGTTTGAGTCAACACCTCAATATCTACGTGTAAAAATAAGAGATTGGCGCTTACAAAATATGTTAGCGTTTGGCCGAGCTTCTCCTCCGATTTGTTGCGTGCGCCTTGATGTTGTGCCACAAAGGGCGTTTTTATGAGTAACTGTTTTTCATGGCAGAAATACGCTCGGAGGTTTCTAATCACTTTTTCAGATATTTTTTTTTTTTGGATTTTGGTATCGATATTTGCGATATCGAGTCTTTTTATTCCGATATTAATGGGTACCCGATATTTTTCCAGCGATACTTTAAATGAGTACCATATCGATACTTTCGGTTCGATATCGTGTCCCTATTGGGCTGAGTAGGCAATTCAGGAGTAAAGTTCTCTCTCGACGTACGAAAACCACACTCAATAAGTCACTCATCGCAGAAGCATGGACAATGACAACATCCGATGAGGCGGCGATTAGCGAATTAAGATACAGCTGCTCCGCTGGCTTGGCCATGTCATTCGAATGGACACCGACGCTACAGCTCTGAAAGTATTCAACTCGTAACCTGCTGGTGGAAGCAGAGGAAGTGGGAAGCCCCCACTGCGATGAAAAGATCAGGTGGAGACTTACTTGGCTTGACTTGGCGTTTCCAATTGACGGCAGTTGGCGCAGAAGAGAAACGACAGGCGTGCTTTGCTGAATTCGGCCAAAATCGCTTAGGCGGTTACTGCGCCAAATATGAAGAAGAAGTTTAATGTAGTGAACACAACCACATACAGACGCAGCTGTTCGGCCAGAATACCGGCACCTTGACGTCCAAGAAGAGAGAAGGGGATACTGAAAGGAAGAGACTAACTGGTGGGCGTCGTGGTTCAGAAGGCGGAGACTGTCTGGTGGTTAGTGACTGTGTCGGTGGTTTAGGGTGGTGATAGCGGTAGCGGCCCGGATGTTTGACGGGGATGATAACTCCGGCCCTTATGGCGATTACGGTGGCAGCGGACCTGAATGGCAAGTGGCGGTCCTCGGTAGCGGTTTGGCCTAGGGGCGGCAATGACGTCGGCGGTCCTGATGATGACGAAGGTGTTAGTTCGGCCCTAATAGTTGGTGGCGGTGGCAGCAGCCCAGATGACGATGGCAAGGCTAGCTGTCCTGGAAGGTAGCGGCACTTGGCATCCACTTCGGCCTAGGGGCGGCAGTGGTACCAGTGTTGCCAACTCCAAAGTTACGAAAATCCCATTCTCCTTTGAAAAACGCCCTGTTTATCCCATTTTAAAATTTGAAAATCCCATTTATGAATATTAAATATTAAAAGTTTTTAAAAACAATATATATATATATATAATATATTTTCTAAATACTCGTAAGGTTTATCGGAATAATTTTTTTTGGTATTTTTCTATAAAAATACCGTCCGAGGTTTAACGGAAATCATATCACAGATTCACACATTATACAAAATTTAGGAAAACCCAACAAATTTTCGTAAAGGTTTCAGTATTTTTTAATCTAATGGCCTTATTCATAAAAAATAAAATAGGTTTAAAGAGCTTTACAGAGTGACATTTTCATACAAATTTTCGATTTGTAAAGCAGTTAGAATGTTCTTTTTTATGAATTTGGGTGTAAATCTTCAAAATATTTTTGAGTATGCAGTTTTATAGCCCCAACAAATTTAATGTAATGACTACATTCGAGAAAGCCGCTATGCAAGAAATATTTTGATATAAAGTTTGTCTAAAATGGGGAACGATTCCATCCACTCAGAGAGGTGGGTGAAAATTCTCTGTGTGAATCATATAACTAAGTTTTCTACTTTATTAGTTTCGTGTTAAACTAATATTTGAATTCAGATGTTAACAGTTTGAAATGCTGAATTAAGGGTTAAAAAAAAATTACTTAAAGTTTGAGGAAAAACAAGTTTAAATGTCCCACCCGTCACTTTGGAATTAACAGGAAAAAAAAACAATAGAACCATAAAATTGTATTTAGCTAAAAATCCCATAATGAGCCGCAAAATCCCACGCGCCCTTTTATGGTGCGAAAATCCCAAATTATGGGCGAAATCCCACGAGTTGGCAACACTGAGTGGTGAACGCGAAGATATTGCTCGGTCCAGGTAAGTAATGGCGGTGAGAGCGGCCTTGGATGCTGATGGCATGGTTAGCGGTCCTAGTTGGTAGCGGTTCTCGGCCGTGACTTTGGCCCAGGGGCGGCAGATAGTGTTGGTGGTCCAAACGGTCACCTGCAAAAGCTACGGAAGCTGGTTAGTATGGCCCCATGGCGGCAAAGGCAGCCCATTCCGCCTGTAATGTATTAAATCATGGCTGCTTGGTATTGTGGGGCGTATTTAACCGCCCCGGCACAGTGCTTGCTCGCCACGCGGTATTCTAAGTGGACAGGAGAGTTTGTCTCCTGTCGAGGGGTATTCCCCCTTTTACAGGCCCCTCAACCGAAGACGAAGATGAAGACGTGGCGCAAGCGGTCAGCTTGAAACAGTGTGGTACTGTTTTCAAAGACGACTCACTTGCTGTGATGAGTTGTTTACAATTTATTTAACTGTTTGCAATTGTGAAAAAACGCGTTTTTCAAGAAATTGGCTAAATTTTTGGCAAAATGTAATCAAACATATTAATTGGCATTCTTGTATATTCGAAAAATGTCTGTCCGTCTTGCCGGAATTCATAATACAAGTGGCGAAATTCTCCAAAAGTTGTCCTATACAAATTATTTCATGAATTGCTGTTGTTTCTTTATTTTCTTTTGATTTTATCTATGTACACTCGCCAGCTTGCCCGCAACGCAAGCAATTCGTCTTCGGCTTC
>NW_023458772.1:22625-25357 GCF_013731165.1 Rhagoletis pomonella
CAATTATAAGAATTCAGCAGGTTTTCGGAACGACAAACTTTGAATTCAGAATTTTTAGGGAGATTCCAAGTTTTCGATTTTATGCATTTTTCCCATATAAAGTGTAAATTTCGAATGATAAAAAAAATATCAAAAATCATCGGGATATTGCAAAAACTTGCACTTTTATTTATTGGACTATGAAACTGCAAACTTTGAATCTTTTTAAAAATTCTGAATTAAAAGCTTGTTGCGAAAACGTACTTTTCGAACTGCGTATTCACAATAGAATTCAGCGGATTGTAAATATTTCCACGGCCCTTACTAAAATTTTTTAGTGCTTTTAATTATCACTTTTTTAATTTTTTTATCTATAATATAGTATGTGATTTTTTGTTATATATTGGCATTTTATACTAAATTTCTATATTTTATGATTGTGCCAAAACAGGACAAATTGTGCAAAAAGTGCCTCTGTGAATGAAAGTGCCAAAAATGGCACTATTGTGCCTCCATCACTGATGTATGTATTAAAATTATAAGAACATTTTTTGTTTACGAAATTACCTCTGCCACTCTGCCATAGTACGGTTCTTTCTCCCTTTCATACCACAGTAATAATACAACTCCGAATCAGCAAAATTCACGCTCCTTATCAACCCTGATCAGATTTTACCCCCGAGGAGTACTCAAAATCGTTTATTACTGTATATACTTACTTACTTTGTAGACGTTGTCGTTGTACTTTGCAACTCATTATATCCAGTAAAAAAAAACTGTGACGAAGTCCTTTATGGTTATAAAGTTTCCAGAGGTAAAATTTCAGGTAGCACACAATTTCTTACACGCACGGTTGCTCTTCAGTACTAATGAAATAAACTATAATTTACAAGATTAAAGTTTCGTTCAGTGCATAAATTTTACGAATAAACACAAATATATAGATTTGCTTCAATTAATAAATACTCAAGAATTTTTAAAGCCACCGTTTGATGATAAATTTGTTACAAAATAAGATTGCTTATCAAAACGTTCTGAGCACTGCCGCTGAAAAGATACTTTTCGTACTAAAAAACACCCGTGGCCCTTGTTGCTGTATCGCATCGGTGTGAATTTACATTTCTAAGTAATTTGTTTGTGTCAAAAGTTAAACGAAGGAAAAAGTAATTTATTTCCCAAATTTATCAATTTGTTTGATGTAAATTTATTTATTTTAGGTACATAGCAAAGTGAGAGTTTCGTGATTCATCAGCTTCATATTTGTACTGTGCGCTAGATTAGCATCTTAGTTGCATTGCAAAATATATCACATATATCGTGTAGCGCCAGCCTGCCAGGTTGCAAGTAACTTGCGCACAACACACCCAAGAAACATCAACGTTAAAACGGAAAGAACTGTTTTTTTTTATTTAAATTCGACGCTGCAAATCCTGCTAGATAGAGGTGAGTCTAGTATAGAGAATTTCTTCCCGCTCTTTTTAAACTAATAATAAAGTGGCTTAAATGCAATAAGTATTTAATTAAAACAAACTGAAAACCGTGATACTTTAATCTAAAATAACTTTTTGAATTAAGTTGAACTATATTAGGTTAAAAATAATTTAGATCAAATAAACTGACGTTACTAAAAAAAATTAAAATAAACAAAAAAAAAATTAAGTAAAATAAAATTAAAAAAAAAACAAAAAAACCGAATGAATTAAATTTAAATAAACCATCCTAAAATGGAATAAATTTAAACCAACCCAAATTCTACTGCAGTCAAATGAAAGTAAAAGTAAATAATGTACTACAGATGTCGATACATGTGTGTGAATGTTTGTAAGCATAGACAAGCGTACGCACATAGGTATATATGCATGTAAATGCATATGGGTAGAAAACTAATGAAACACACAAAATAAATAATAATAAATAAATAAATATAAATAAAATAAAAATAATAATATAAAAGATATAAAACAAAAACACTTGAAATTATATTTGTATATACAGACGAACTAAGGCCCAATTAATTATTGTTTTAGGTCCTCGCTAGGCAGGGGTGTGATTAGGGCCTCTATATACTAAAGCGCCTAGCGCGGCTACTTATGTATATACGATTGTACATAACGAAAAGAAACGTATAAGGGGCCAACGACCTGAAACATACGAATCTGCGAAACACTTTTTTTAAGTACATAGAGGCGGAAGAAGGCGATACGAGAAATACATATAGACATAGAGAGCACAGCGAACATTCCAAGTGGAGAAGGGTAATGCTTGAAATACAATACCGGCGAACGGCAAACTTCGCCGAATTGGGCGATGCTGTCGTTCACCGTTCGCCCAGCTATTGCGCATACTTAAACAGAATTAGAGCGGTAGCGAAAACAGCTGATCCCATTTAGTCGCCTTTATAATTTGGGTGACCATATTTAGAAAAAACTTAACCATATTTAGAAATGAGGAAATGATAACAAATATAAATGTAAAACAAAGAAAGATTATTATAAATAATTTGTTTCAAGCCAGATTTAACGAATCCACAACTATAACAACAAAAAAAATCGTGTTTAGGTTGTTTTCTTTTAAAACTTTGAAAGCGAAAAAGAAATACGGCCACCTTTGGCACGCACAGCTGTCATCGCCCAGCAGGGCGATAGAAATAAATCTATCGTTATGAAACGCCGCCAAGCGAACTTCGCATTTCGCTTTGGCTGTGTTCAATTTCATATGCTTGCGGGTGTTCTAATTTTGACAGCGCGAATTTC
>NW_023458772.1:25457-26993 GCF_013731165.1 Rhagoletis pomonella
CAATTTCATATGCTTGCGGGTGTTCTAATTTTGACAGCGCGAATTTCGCTGTGGTGAGTTCGCCGTTCGCCGGCATTGTATTCCAGCTATAACACACATACATACATATAACACGCATCCAGAGCACCAGACGCTGCGGGAAAATCGTCGCTCCGTCATAGCGCTCTTCAGCGGCGATCATTATTCAGCGCGCTCACCGCATGTTTTGGGCATCTGGCTAGGAGAGCCGATACTCATGAGTGGCGGATATAACTCACTTTCATTTTTTTGTTCTTATACTTTTTATTTAGCACTTAGGGTTATGATTTTTTAGTATATAGTTCTGCATTGGAATTTTGAGTTGGTAGATTCATTTGACGAATGACTGCTTTTTCCTTTATGTGATTTCGTCTACGCCAGTAGTCTTTATGAATTTTCTTTGTTGTTAGTAGCCTTACCTTAAGGCTAGTTTTTATTTTATTTTCGTAAGTTTCTCACTTTGTTTATTCCGCATAGCTTTCCTTTAAAGAAAATTGAATTGTAATAATAGTTAGTTTAATAGCTGCTTGCCACGGGTTTTTATGAATAATTTATTGTATTATTTTTTTTGCTTGTATTTGTCCGATTGCACTCCATGCGAATCATTGCGCGGCGTGAGTAGTGAACGAAATTCCGTACAAATTGACAGATTCGTTAGACTGCGTTTATACACGGAAACTTTGGCCGACGCGATTTTTCACATTCCCTTTTGGTGTTGCTCATTTCATTTACACACGACGATTTTTGTGTATGCAATTGTTGTTGTCAGCTGTGAACCGCTAACTCAATTTACACTGACGAACGAGAGCACAAAGCGTGTTGCCCGAGCACGAGCAACTCGGTGCCCCTCTCCTTTCCTTGTCACGCTCTCTCCTACAAACGTCGAGTTGCGGCAACAAAAATCGCCGTGTGTAAATGAGCACTTACCCTAGCTGCTTTCCAAGTTCCAATGTGGAAGCATTGGAAACCTATGTATATGCCTTAATGCCATTTGTTTCACCCCCCCATCTCGTTCATGCAGGCGCCTCCATCGGATGAGAGAGTGGTAAGTGCTAACACTTAAGTTTATTTACGTACCTTAATATGTATATGCATGGACAATGTTTTAACATTTGGAATAGAGCAAGGGAGCAATACCTTATGGTCACACTACTCATGTTTATACAGGACAGAATAGGAACACGTTAGAAGAATTGGAACTGGTGTATAGGTATATATGTGTATATTTACGTTCCGAGTTTGGAATATTATTCTATGTGAAGTTATTACCTATACATATATCGATGTACATATACCTCCATAAGTATATTTATGTAAATTAATATTTTTGCAATGCAGAATATGCAGATAGGATTGAAATAAGTACAAATTGAAGAGATACAATTAAATAGGGGTATTTATAGATGCGAGCGCTAATGGTAGAAAATTATATAAGTTAACACATCCGCCGTCACCCGACATGTTGCATTCTCACAGTCCAGCAATACACGTGCGCCATGTCAGCATAATTGTGGTTCA
>NW_023458772.1:27093-33431 GCF_013731165.1 Rhagoletis pomonella
CCACTTTTCGTCTGCATATTTTCCTTGTTGTTTCCAGGCTGGATTCGCTTCAGGACAACGTAACGAGATTGACTGGTGCAGTTAACGCACTTATGGACCAGCTGAATGGGATAGAGAGGCGTGTATCAAGCTTGGACACACTTCGAAATAGGATCGCTTTGATAGAAGCTGCTACTCCGCAGCTAAATGGAGTGGAAGCAGAAGTACAAGTTCAGCCCCGAGCTCCAGCAACGGAGGCGGAACTTAGGGATATCTCGAGACTTCCAGACTCTGTGAAGGAGCAACAGGGGTTCAACGGTAATCCAACTATATTTGTGTCATGGGTGCATGCTGTCGAGAGCATCCTTACTGATTTCGAGCTGGTAAAGGGTAAGCCAATCTATCGTGCGATTTTACAGCACATTCGACAAAAGATACGAGGGCCCGCCGATATTGCCCTCATATCCTATAGCATTTTTGACACTGACTGGACTGCCATGAAGGAGTGTCTATCACTCCATTACGCCGACAAACGCGACATACGCACCTTGGAGTACCAACTCCACCAACTCTCCCAAAAGGATTCGCGGCTCGATGACTTCTATGGAGCCGTGAATCACCAATTTGCTTTAATTTTAAATAAACTCAAAACTGAGAAATACTCTCAGGAGACAGTGCAGGTACTAATAGATACGTTCATCCGTGGATTGAATGGGGATCTTTCAAAGATGCTCCTGGTTCAGCGTCCTAAGAATCTACCTGAGGCATACTCAAGGTGCCTCGAGATACAGAATACAAATTTGAGGAACTACACGGTACACACTGCACGGTTTAATAACCGTATTGTCGCACCGATGAATACCATGCCAGATCGCATGCATGGTTTGGATGGTAACAAGGCGCCTCCACTTCCACCAAGGACAACATGGCGTCCCCAAGAGCGACGATATCCCTTTGAAAAACGAGTTGGACACATTACTCCTAGGCGAGATCCTCCGTCAACCTCTCAGCCACCCGTCGAGAAGATGGACGTGGACCAGTCGGTCCAATCGCGCAAAGTGAACTACATGAATAGACCGAATCCCTTTAAACGAGGTGCAAGATCAGATAATCTTCCGCGAAAACAGCAAAAGCTGTTCAACATAGAGACGGACGATAACAATGACGAAGTGACTAACTACTTGCAGACTTCACAGGAGGCACAGGAGGAGAATTTTTTATCCAACGGCCATCTAGCGTACCTTACTTAGAGTACGTACTCCCTGACGGCCGCACCTTAGATTTTCTTGTCGACACTGGTGCCAATAAAAACTTCATTAAGCAAACGGTCGTCAAGCAAGGCAAACCAGTCGACAGATCCTTTACCGTAAGATCAGCAGGCGGAAGTATCCCGATACAGGAAAAAATAAGTTTGAATTTGTTTAAGGATATAAACGTTGACTCTGACATAACCTTCTTTGTGCTCCCAGGATTAACCTCATTTGACGGAATCATAGGGGACGATACACTTAGGGATATTGGTGCGATAGTGGACAGAAAATCTAACATTCTAAAAGTTAACGAATTTAAAATCCCGCTGAAGGCTCGCGTATCCACCCAAGTGAATTATATCTTGTCTAAGGACATCCCTGTTGAAACGGAGGAAAAAGTGAACAAACTAGTGGCTAAATTTAGCAACCTTTTCCTACCTATTAATGGGAAGGAATTAGTAGACACTTGCGTACGTGCAGAAAATAAAACGTCAACTTCTGAACCAGTTTATAGCAAAAGCTATCCTTATCCTTCTTGCATGAGAGAAGAGGTCGACCGGCAGGTGAACGAATTGCTGCAAGAGGGAGTTATCCGACCATCAAAGAGTCCATACAACTCTCCTATTTGGGTGGTGCCTAAGAAACCTAAACCAAATGGGGAGAAACAGTACCGTATGGTAATTGACTACAAAAGGCTTAACGCTGTAACGATTCCCGACACCTATCCTATCCCTGACATAAACTCTACTTTGTGTAGCCTTGGCAACTCCCGTTACTTCACGACCATTGACTTAACTTCTGGGTTCCACCAAATCCCTATGAAGGAATCCGACATATCTAAGACTGCTTTTTCGACCATGAACGGTAAATACGAATTTTTGAGATTGCCTTTTGGCCTCAAGAACGCGCCAGCGTATAATCGACGATGTACTGAAACAATATATCGGTAAAATCTGCTATGTGTACATCGACGATATCATTGTGTTTGGTAAGGATGCTGACGATCATTTGAAGAATGTCGAAATGGTATTTTCTCGATTGTTGGAGTCCAATCTAAAAGTGAATTTAGAAAAAACCTGCTTCCTGCAAACTGAAGTTGAATTTTTGGGGTACATCATCACTCCCGAAGGAGTTCGTCCTGATCCAAAAAAGGTTGAGGCTATGAATTTAATTTTGCCACCACGGTGCCAAAAAGATGAGAATATATACTGATCACCAACCATTAACATTTTCCTTAAGCTGTCGCAATTATAATGCAAAACTAAAGAGGTGGAAAGCACGCATCGAAGAATATAACTGTGAAATAATTTATAAGCCAGGGAAGGCTAATGTGGTCTTAAGACTGAACTCAACGCCTTAACGGATTCTGTGGTGACTCAACCGTCAGGAAGCGAAATAGGAAATAGGGATGAGGTAGCAACAATGCACTCCGCTGTACAGGATAATTCCGATCTTATACCACACGTCGAGGCCCCCATAAACGTCTTTAGGAATCAGGTGATATTTAGAGTAGGTCAGGAATCTTGATGCCATGAGCAACCGCATCATGGCTACCGCAGATATTTTATTTCTTTACCAAATATCGACAGTTCAAACGTTATTCCAATTCTCAAAGAATGCCTTAATCCTAATGTTATAAATGGCATACAAATTCCTGAGGAATTTCTCCAATTATTGCAAAACGTGTATGCTAATAATTTCCACAGGTATAGGATCAGGATAACTCAGCGCCTAGTGGAAGACGTGACCATCCCTGATAGAATATTCGATATAATCGAGGAAGAGCATCGCAGAGCCCACAGGAATCCGAAGGAAAATAGAGAGCAGATTCTAGAAAAGTACTACTTTCCAGGTATGTCAAAACAAATTAGGGATTATGTTAGGCAGTGCGAAGTGTGTAAGCTTAATAAATATGACAGGCATCCGGCTAAGCCTCACCTCCAGCCGACACTGATTCCCAGCTACCCACGCGAGATCATTCACATGGATATTTTTGAGATTGAAAAACAGAAGTTTCTGAGCTGTGTAGACAAGTTTTCAAAATTCGCAAAATTATTCGCTATCAAAAATAAGTCGTCCATTTATATCCCAAGGAAACTTACTGAAGTTTTACATTATTTTTCCGTGCCAAAAATCTTGGTCATGGCCAATGAGAGGGGATTCCTAACTCCACTCGTTCTCAATTACATTAGATCTCTCGGGATTGAAATTTACCAGACGCCCACGCAACGGAGTGAAGCCAATGGCCAGGTAGAAAGGTTACATTCAACCTTGATTGAAATTTATCGGTGCATATCTAACGACTTTCCTAGGATGACTCCCAAAGAGAGGGTAGCGATAGTCGTAGATAGGTACAACAATACCATCCATTCCATAACAAAAAGGAAACCGGTAGATATATTCTTTAACAGAACAGCTAGGGTAAACTACCAAGGCTTAAGGGACTTTAGGTATCAAACGCATGAGAATATCAAAGCTTTGTTACTACATGAACAAGAAGCTAGAAATGCAAGGATCAATTCAAAACGCTCGCCACCCAAAGAATATAACAGTGGCGATACTCTGTTCATAGCAAACAGACAAATAAAGGGGAAACAAAAGCCTCTATTTAAAAAAGAAACAATCGCAGAAAATAGAAATGCGACAATAGTAACTGAAAGTGGGAAAAAATTCCACAAAGCAGATATAAAAAATGTGTAAGATAACATTAGACAAAAGGTTAATAAGAAGCTTAAGATTACTAGAATCCGGCGGTTCGGAATGCAAGCGTTTATGCGTTTGTAGTCGATGAAGTCATAGTGGTTCAATTCCACCTCGCTCAGTGGTGTGAGATGGCAGATTCGAGGTGGTTCAACTCCCCCACGGTAATCTTCTGCTTATTTGCGTGAAGCCACCCGTACAATGAGTAGGTCATTTGCAATTATAAACGCTTATGACTAAAAGGGACCAACGCGGGCCTTCCATAGACAAATAATACCTATAGTCCGATGCAAAAAACCATAAATACACATTCTGCTAAATAAGTACGCAAAAGTAACAAATGTATACAAGAATACATCTCGCGCAAAAGCGCCAAAAAATATAAAATTTAACGATGAATAAAAGAACATGCAAATATGATGCAAATGCAAATGCAAAACAAATAAAAAAAAATAAAAAATAAAAAAAAAGAAAGTAAATTCTCACAAAAAAGGGGAAAAAAGATTGCATGAAACTTATTACTACAATGAACTTTCATTTTTCGCATTAACCACTTACCACTAATTAGTTAACAATTAACATAACTAACTACTTCACTACTGGGTTCCCTAAGAAAATAAACAATAACAAAAATACATGCAAATCTCTCAATTCTATCACTACTCACCCCATGCAACTCAAAACTAGTATAAGGATCTTAGGTTAATTAAAAACATAAAGTTAGATAACTAGTTAAATGAGTAGAATAGTTAAGAGAAAAAGCATATGATTAAGACGAAATTTAGAATTAAGACTTTGAGTAGAATAAAAATATAATAATGTAAAAAGGATATGGCTAAGGCGAATTTTAGAATTAAGACTTTGAATTGTATAGAGTCACTATTATAACGTGGGTATGGGTAATAAACCATTAGTAGACTAATGTATTAATCTAATCCGTAGCACGTGCATCTGCGCCATTGCGCATTCATATGACCTATTCAAGATAGACTCACCCCTAGTAACCATACGAGATGGGTATGGATGGATCATCGATGGACACTTCAAGCTAATTCATGTGGTAAATTTGGAACGTTACGAACTGGCAACAAATCGGCTCGAGTGGGCAATAACTACCTTAAATGAAACAACAGCATCTACAGAGGTACTAATATTCCAGCTTGGCAGAATCCGCACACGTTTAAACGAACTAAGAGGTCACGAGACGGCTAGATTAAAACGATCTATTAACTGGATTGGGTCAGCTTGGAAATGGATTGCTGGCTCACCTGATGCTACGGATTGGGATGAGGTCCTCCGAAACGAAAATTCCCTTAATAAAAATAACGAGCAGCAGTACAAGGTGAATGATGAAATTTTTAAGAAAACTAATCAGTTATTGCAGAGGCTCAATGGCATTGTGGTCGCCACCAATGATGTAATCAACAAGAGGAACTTGGACAGTATTTCTCAAGAAGTCCAGCATAAAATCTTTATCCTGAATGAAGACGTCAACGAACTGATCCGTGCTTGTCAGATGGCTAAGGCAGGAGTCGTCAACACCAATCTTCTGAGTATAGAGGAAGTTAACCAGCTTGTCAGTGAGATCGACGTTCTTCCATACAGCAACGCCATCGAAGCGATTTTATATAGCAAACCATCAATCAACACCAACAACACACTCCTCTTATACGTGTTGTCCCTACCAAAGGTCACAGAAGCTAGATTTAATCACCTGATCGCAAGAGCTAACATACAGAACGGCGTCCGAGTGGAATTGGCATATCAAACAATCCCGACCAATAAACATCAGACATTCGGCATCAAGGAACACTGCTTGTAACTATCTGCTACCATGATCTGCGAAGGGAAATCACTCGACCTGCTACCAGAATCTAGTTGCCTGACTCGTCTTCTCAAGGGAGGACAAACAAGTTGTACTTACGCCACCTGTAACGATTCCACTGTTGAAATCATCAAGGATGATACCATTTTCCGTAGCAATCAATGGCAAAAACTACTCGAGTACTAGTAGATCAGGAGTACAGGTGCTTCCACCAATCTTGGCCAGCGTCACTAACCGCAGTGTGGTAATGAACCTTAACCTGATACATGGGATGACAGCCCATAATATAAAGCTCCTGGGATACCTCAAAGAGAAAAGCAATTGGTTTGCGTTCACCGAAGGTTTGGTGTTAGTCATACGAATGTTATCCCTTTGGCATATTTGGAGAAGGATTACGGCGAAGATACACCTATCTGCATTGAACATTGACAACAAGGCTAATTCAAAAACCGAAGAACGTCCATCTAATCTGCGGGACGCAGATCTTTAAAGGGGGAGGAGTTAACACATCCGCCGTCACCCAACATGTTGCATTCCCACAGTCCAGCAATACACGTGCGCCATGTCAGCATAATTGTGGTTCA
>NW_023458772.1:33531-37988 GCF_013731165.1 Rhagoletis pomonella
GCCGAAATAGAGACGTCAGCTCAGGCAATAGACAATCAGCCTGCAATTTCATCAACACCGGGTGCGAGAGGTCATAGCGAAGATGAGCCCAGTCAACGAAGCGGCGATTCATCTCGCGAGCCACCAAAATGGAAGAAAATGGATCTTGACAAGTGGCACGTGAAGTTTGATGGTTCAGCGAAGGGCATCACCGTCGAAAGCTTCCTCTTTAGGATTGAAAAAATGCAGGCACAACACGAAATCTCCTACAACCAGTTGTTTGCAGACTTCCATTGTCTCGTAACGGGCTCCGCGCTGAAATGGTACTGGCAAGTGCTAGAGGACCATTCGGAGGATCCAAAGTTCGGTTACTTCGAGCTTAAAGCAAAGCTGTTGGCCCAGTTCAAAAGCGCGGAGTCCGATTATGAGATAATCCGGGAGATAATGGAGCGTAAACAACTGGCACAGGAAGCTTTCGAACGTCCCAGTGAAGCAGAGGCACTACCCTATCTCACTAGCCATACAAAAACTGATATATGTTGAACTTGATAGAATGCTAGCTATGGAGGTAATAGAAGAAAGCAACTCTAGTTGGAATTCGCCTGTATTCTTGGTGATCAAAGGTACTAAAAACCGACGATGCCTGGATGCAAGGAAAGTCAACGAGCGGACTATAAAGGATGCTTATCCATTACCGCACGTTGACGGAATTCTTAGCCGTCTACAGAACACACGTTTTATTTCAGCCATAGATCTAAAGGATGCGTTTTGGCAGATCCCACTTGAACGGAAATCTCGATAAAAGACAGCCTTTACGGTACCTGGTAGACCACTCTACCACTTCACAGTTATGCCCTTTGGTTTGTGCAATGCGGCACAAAGAATGTTTAGGTTAATGGACAAAGTGATTCCCGCTGCTTTACGAGAATGTGTGTTTGTGTATGTGGATGATTTGTTGGTGTGTTTGGTAGATTTCTCGTCTCATTTGTGTTTACTTGAAAAGGTCGCTCGATGTCTACGTGAAGCAAATTTAACGATTAATGTTGAAAAGAGCAAGTTTTGTTACAAAGAAGTACGTTACCTGGGATACGTAGTTGGTGACGGCTGCATAAGAACCGATGCCAATAAGTTGGCGGCCGTGAGGGATTTCCCCGAACCTAAAACCCCAAAGCAGTTACGACGGTTCCTGGGCATGTCAGGCTGGTACCGTCGATTCATCCAAGACTACGCGACTATTGCAGCCCCGCTGCATGACTGCCTCACTAAGGACAGGATAAGAAAGTTTACTATGACAGAAGACGCAAAGAAATCGGTTGAACAATTGAAGCAGAGTCTAATTTCTGCACCAGTGTTAGTGCATCCAGACTTTGACAGACATTTTTATATACAGTGTGACGCATCGACTGACGGAGTGGGAGGGGTTTTATACCAACTGGATGGCGACAACAATGAACGACCGATAGCTTACATTTCCGCAAAATTGAACAAGGCCCAAAAGAACTACAGTATCGCAGAATTGGAGTGTTATGCTGCCGTAATTAGCATCATGAGGTTCAGGCCATATGTTGAGGGGTTGCCATTTACAATCATCACGCTATCACGTGCCAGCATGGAAGAAATCAATCCCAGTGATAGAGTCGTAGATGTTTGCTTAGAGTCGCCTTATTTGTCGAATTGAGAAATACAGTAACGGAAAATCAAGACAGATTGCCAGACTCATGTGTGTCGGACGGATACGTTTATAGACGGACGCAGTTTAATAGGGGGGACGGGCTTCAAGACGACCAGACCTGGAAGCTTTGGGTTCCGTCGGAACTGCGCAAAGGGTTGGTGGAATCTTCGCATGACACGCCATCCACAGGGCATGGAGGAATCCACAAAACGTTAACACGTATCTGTCAAAAATATTGTTGGCCAGGAATGGTTACTGACGTACAAGCCTACCTGAAGAATTGTGAGATCTGTTAGGGAAATAAAACCCAGAATGCATTTAAAAAACCAACCATAAGAAAACAACACGTGCCCGAACGACCTTTTCAACGTTTGTACATCGATTTCATGGGTCCTTACCCACGTACATGTGATGGTAACGTCTTCGTGTTTGTGTGTCTCGACCATTTTTGAAGTTTGTGTTTTTAAAGCCGATGAAAAAAGCTACCTCTAGTGAAGTAATAAAATTTCTAGAGAGAGAAGTGTTCCATACGTTCGGAGTGGTAGAATACATCCACTCGGATAATGGAAAGTAGTTTGTGTCTGACCTGTTTGCCAATTTCCTGGACCTCAAGGTAATGCAGCAGAAAGGGTGAATCGGCTTCAAATCATCCGGTCATATATTAAAGAGAATCATAAAGAATGGGACCGACACCTCAGTAATGCAGCTTTCGCATTGCGCAGCGTGGTCCACACCGCCATCAGTTGCTCTCCATACTTCGCGGTTTTCGGCATGCTAATGATGCAACATGGTGCATCTTATGAGATATGCCGGAAACTCAGCGCCATCAAGGACACTGATTGCCAAATAGAACCACAGACTGACCGAAGGCAACTTATCAGGAAAAACATAATGAAGGAACTCAAACTGGCACATGAGAGAAGTACGAAACTTTATAATACGAGAAGTAAAGAGGTTAGCTTCAATGTCAGACAGGTGTTTTACCGTAGAAACTTCAAACAAAGTTCACAGCCAGATCATTTCAATGCAAAGTTAGGACCAAAACATAAAATGCATAGTGCTTAAGCCATAGGCAATTCTATGTACGAACTAGGTGATATTAGTGGGAAGAAAATTGGAATCTACCACGCCAAAGATATCTTCCTGGCGTAAAGAAGTATACGATTACATTGAAGCCTATCTTATAAATTGTTAAATGTCGTTGTTTGACGTGTTTATATGTTTGTGTAGCGTCACGCTGTGCTCATGTTTTAGATACTTCTTAATATATTTACGTATGTACTTATTTATTTATTTAATTATTTGTTTGCTTATTTACTTGTTTGTGTCGTTTAATTATTTTTTTCTTAATTTATTTATTTCGCTACTTACTTATTTATTTAATTAGTTATTTATTTCTTATTAACTTGACGTACTTTGTTTATTTATTTTAACATTTACTTTTTTTCTATGACTCACTTGACCCCTAACATGTGTATTCAGCATCTGTGATATAGTAGTGTTAGGCACAGAATATGACGTATAATTGCAACTGTGATACTACTTTAAGCTTTCAATCTGTGATAAAATTAGTTCTTAGTATACTTATTCTGATAATAGTTTATTATAGGCATGTATCTGTGATATAGGTAGTAGATGTGTTTAGTTTTACAAACCAACAATAACGACAAGAAGCGCAAAGGTACCGAAACCAAAAATAAAGTATTTAATAAGCCTGGCTCTAGGTCGTGGGTCGAAGCCACACGTCAGGCATAACGACAAGATACAGGGAACAGTCTGCGCTTCGAATTTTCTTACGTCCACGCTACATGCTGCAGGCAACATCGGCGGAGGCCAGCCTGCCAGGTTGCAAGTAACTTGCGCACAACACACCCAAGCAACATCAACGCAACACACCCCAAGCAACATCAACGCAACACATCTAGGCAACAAAACAATCTCGATGCATGTATCTGCATATAGAGCAATAAGGATACTAATGCACATACATGTGTACGTGGTCGGCCTGAACTATGAATGTTTGTGTTAAGCGAAGGAATACATTTACATTAATATAAGTGCGATGAAAGCGGTGAAGTATCTATTTATGCGTGCGATCGTCTATCGTTTTGAGTGAAAGTGGCATCGTGAAAGGAGGTTTCAAAGGGCGGCAAATACTACAGGGTACGATCGCCAAAGAAAAGTTCTTTTTGATCAGAAAGAAAAGTGCGTTAGTTTCGAGAAGTCTCGAGTCGGTGTGAGAGACAGAAAGTAAAATAAAAAAATACAAAAAAAGTTAAAGTATTAGTTGTGTTTTTTTACAAATTATCTGCCAGCAACTCTCCAGTAACTTTATTTCTAAGAATTCGCTCTCATAGAAAAAATTTCCAATAAAGTACGCGAACGCTTTTTCAGTAATAATTTGCAAGTTTCATGAACAGCTGATAAATTGGTTGTTTATTCGCAGCAAATTCCCAATAAAACAATATATTTTGTATTTAAATAGGTTTATTTTGTGAAATTCAACAATAAAAACCCACAAACAGTTTCCTTATTAGTTTAAATTTCATCCAGCAACATGCGATCAGCTGTTTTTCGTACTGGCAAATTCTTACAAGTAAAAATTGATCAAGTAAAATCCAGTAAAAACTTGCAACTTCAACTGTCATTTTTCGCTCTCTCAATTTCCCCTACTTTGCAAGTTTTTGCGTACGAAAACGCCAAAACATGTAAATTCGTAAACACTTTTACTGGATTTTACTGGAAATGAGTAAAAAAACGGAAAAGCAACAATAATTTGAAAAAATGGTAGAAGTGATAGCTATTT
>NW_023458772.1:38088-40885 GCF_013731165.1 Rhagoletis pomonella
AGTCTGATGAGGAAATGTGGTGATTTCCGAAATAGCTATCACTTCTATAATTTTTTCAAATTATTGTTGCTTTTCCACAATAAGTTTGCACTTAATACGGCCTCGAGTTCATAAAAATTGAAAAAAAAAAAATTAAATTAAAATAAACAAAAAACAATGAAGTAAAATAAAATTAAATAAATTTAAACCAACCTAAATTCTACTGCGGTCAAATGAAAGTAAAAGTAACTAATGTACTGAAGATGTCGATACATGTGTGTGAATGTTTGTAAGCACAGACAAGCGTACACACATAGGTATATTTGCATGTAAATGCATATGGGTAGAAAACTAATAAAGCACAAAAATAAAATTATAATAAATAAATAAATATAAGTTATAAAAAGATATAAAATAAAAACACATGAAATTATATATGTATATACAGACGAACTAAGGCCCAATTAATTATTGTTTTAGGTCCTCGCCAGGCAGGGGTGTGATTAGGGTCTCTATATACTAAAGCGCCTAGCGCGGCTACTTATGTACATACGATTGTACATAACGAAATGAAACGTATAAGGAGGCCAACGACCTGAAACATACGAATCTGCGAAACACTTTGTTTAAGTACATAGAGGCGGAAGAAGGCGATACGAGAAATACATATATACATAGAGAGCACAGCGAACATTCCAAGTGGAGAAGGGTAACACACATACATACATATAACACGCATCCAGAGCACTAGACGTCGCGGGAAAATCGTCGCTCCGTCATAGCGCTCTTCAGCGGCGATCATTATTCAGCGCGCTCACCGCATGTTTTGGGCATCTGGCCTGGAGAGCCGAGACTCATGAGTTGCGGATATAACCTCACTTGCATTTTTTTGTTCTTATACTTTCTGTTTAGCACTTTGGGTTATGATTTTTTAGTATATAGTTCTGCATTGGAATTTTGAGTTGGTAGATTCATTTGGCAAATGACTGCTTTTTCTTATGTGATTTCGTCTACGCCAGCAGTCTTTATGAATTTTCTTTGTTGTTAGTAGCCTTACCTTATGGTTAGTTTTTATTTTATTTTCGTAAGTTCTCACCGATATTCACTTTGTTTATTCCGCATAGCTTTCCTTTAAAGAAAATTGAATTGTAATAACAGTTAGTTTAATAGCTGCTCGCACCGGTTTTTATAAATAATTTATTTTATTATTTTTTTGCTTGTATTTGTCCGATCGCACTCTATGCGAATCATTGCGCGGCGTGAGTAGTGAATGAAATTCCGTACAAATTGACAGATTCGTTACCCTAGCTGCTTTCCAAGCTCCAATGTGGAAGCATTGGAAACCTATGTATATGCCTTAATGCCATTTGTTTCAGCCCCCCCATCTCGTTCATGCAGGCGCCTCCATCGGATACGAGAGTGGTAAGTGCTCACGATTGAGAGAAATAGAGATTGCGCCAATCGCGGTACCTGATTCTTTTAGTGCTGGTATGAGGTAATGCACCAGTGGATAAGGTCGCCAGGCGCTAATTCAAGCGGCATCTTACCGCGCTGTTACATACCTAATACAAAACAGTGCCCAAATTATTATACATTTAAAAGCTCAGCTTAAATTATGTTTTACTGACATAGAGTATTTGCTTCCAAAAAAGCCACACTCATGCATTCTCTCGGAAATGGTACAAAAGTCGTCAAATAAAAGCTGTGGTGTTTATGGTGGTTGGCTACCGTCCACACATATAAATATGCACTCTGCATGGCTTTTTAAAATGGCAAGTCCAAAAATTCACTTTGCTGCACACCTTCCTTTTGGTCTACATGAAATTGCAAACACTGTTAATACATCCATTTTTTCATGCGCTACAAAATCGTACTTATCTAAAGGGCTACATGTCCAAAATTATTTCTACGTGTTCCTAATTAATCAATCTTTGTATATTTATTGATTCCTGCAAAATTGGGCCATGTAATATTAAAATTAACACATTTTTCTGCATTGTTTACATATTTTTATATGCGTTTTGGCATTTCCCTCTCGCAATTGCACCAAGATGACGTCACGCAAAAATTACGCTCAAAAATCCTCTCTCATTGGCGCAATCTTGTATTCTATCATTCTTGGTAAGTGCTAACACTTAAGTTTATTTACGTACCTAAATATGTATATGCATGGAAAATGTTTTGACATTTGGAATAGAGCAAGGTAGCAATACCATTTGGTCACACTACTCATGTTTACACAGGACAGAATAGGAACACATTAGAAGAATTGGAACTGGTGTATAGGTATATATGTGTATATTTACGTTCCGAGTTTGGAATATTATTCTATGTGGAGTGATTACCTACACATATATCGATGTACATATACCTCCATAAGTATATTTATGTACATTAGTATTTTTGCAATGCAGAATATGCAGATAGGATTGAAATAAATACAAATTAAAGAGATACAATTAAATAGGGGTATTTATAGATGGGAGCGCTAATGGTAGATAATTATATCTACTATATATTTGTGGAAGTATGTATGTATGTATGTGCCACGTTGCAGCCTAAACGGACGAACTGAATGGGGTTAAATGCTGCACTTTCGTAAAGATATCGACCAGTATAACCATTTTTATTATATACATTTTTTTGTGAAAGCTGATAGTTTACGAGTTATTAGAGTTTAAAGGACGCTTTTCTTTTTCAATCTGTCCACTCGGGTACAGCATCCAAAGTCCCAAAAATCGAGTCTTAATATAAAATAATGGTGTATTAAGTATAGTGTTTTCTAGTGGAATGGGAGCCAAAATCCAAAATTTCAAAA
>NW_023458772.1:40985-46813 GCF_013731165.1 Rhagoletis pomonella
TTATTTAATTTTCATTGTATTACTTGCAAAAGTAATTAATTGCTTTTTTTCTTCGTCTTTCGTCAAAGTTCGATTATAATTTTGTATCAATGCTATACCTCGTTCAGCAATATCATTGACATATTTAACACTCTTAATCGTCCCTAATAAGGCATTCACATTGAGCCACTAACTCGTGTTTATGGGCCATTTTGGAGTTTAAGCCTTAACTCTACTCTTAAACTCGGAGTTTACCATACAAAAAATTTCGTTAAACTCTCCTTAAACACCACTTTTATTTGGAGTTTATGCGAATGCTACCCTTTTTTTTGACCCGATTCGGTTTGTGTCTTTGATAATCCAAACTTGCAACCAACTTGCCGACAGTTAGTCTGTTCCCGCACTGCAGGATTTAATCAGAATTAGGCCGAAGTCGTTCTGTGCACGTAAGTCTAGAATATCAACAATCTAGCGATGCAAAAACCAAAAATGTGGCTCGACAGAACTTTTTGTGCTGATTTCCACCCTACCAAAATTACCTGGCGAAATTAAAATATAAAAAAGATATCAATGGTTAAAGTTAAATTTTCTGATTTTTTTTTAATATTAATATCTTCTGAACAACATAACCTATTAAAAAACTAAGGACGTCAAAATAAAGATAATTAATTTTTCTTTCATGTATGTATATAATTTATATGACTTTTTATATTTTTAGTCCAGAAATTCTAAAAAACAAAATAAAATAAAAATAACTCAACTCGTTAAACACGAGTTAGTGGCTCAATGTGAATGCCTTATAAGACAACAAACTTCAGGGTAATTTTTTAGAGAATTGAATGTCCTTAAAGAATACGCCCAGAAAAAAACTTATATCCCGTTTTTTTTCAACTTTTTTAACGTTTAAAAATTTATAGCATTTTTAACGACAATTTTTTTTACATGTTATTTACATAGAAAGCTAGCAGACCCGGCGAACTTCGTCCCGCCTAAAATTAATTTTTTTATTGAAACATTTGGTCCAACGTTTTCGCCAGAAATTCACGTTCACGTTTGGTTTTGTGGTCGACAGAAGGCATATCCTCCATTGCCGTCTTAAATAATCTGACGAAAGCGTTATACCGGGAAGAAGTCCTTGTGGCTCGATGGTGAATCGCCTTTGAATCTGTATAGTATAGTTGGTAGCAATTTCCAAACTGACGAATTGACGATTTTTTAGCAATAACTCGGCTCCAGCGCCACCTCGCACATCTTTTTTTGCAATAGTATTGCCCCTATCGTTACCAATACATATACATATATCTCGAATATGAGTCAAATCGGATGACAAATACGATTTTGAGTAATAACTCGAGTCCAGCGCCACCTGGCGTTTTAAGTTGTGAACTTAAACTATACCGGGACCTACTCAAACACATACAAAATGCCATTAAAATCGTTTCGGTCGTTTAGGAGGAGTCCACTCACCAGAATAAGGAATACTATGGAATACTAATCCCTTTCGATGTAATGCGTTTTACCTATGGTCTTATTTCCACCTGTGAGATGTCTGTCAAGCGTGCGTAATATTCTTCTATGATCTTGCAACTTCAACATTGGTCCGATGTACCATGTAATCCAATAAAAGTCCTCATAAGGAAACTAAAAAGTACAGATGAGCGTTTTCAGTTATAGGCAGGCAAGGAATAGGGCCAAAGCAGATCAAACCCCGTGTGGGTTTCTATATATTTCGGCTGCAGCGCAATCAATTAGGTCCCTTTTCTGCAAAACCACTGCTTGTCATGAAATGAATACGCATTATGAATTTCAATCAGATTTTATAAAATATAGCGGGTTCATTTTTAGGAAACGAATTTTTCATCATACAGGTAGCTCACCTTGCGAATTTGAACGAAATCGGTTAATAAATATGACTGTAACTCTACTCCAGCGCCACCAGCGTGTTGTCTAATAGGCTATAATAGGAATATATAAATAATTATACGACGTTATTTTTATTTAAAAATTTGTCGTTTATTTATGTAAGTTTATTAGGCGGCACTATGTGCTTGTTGGTTTTGAAGTTAAAACTAAGACTAAGTTGATTAGGCGGCACTATTTGCCTGTTGGTTTGAACTTAAAACTAAGACTGAAATATTCTTAAAGCTAAAACTATAAGCTACCCTTCCTGAGCCTGCCTACGTGACCAAAGATGCTTGGTCAGCAAAATGGGGTTTGCGCGTGTAGCGCTCAGCAGAAGTATTTGGTCAGGTGAGTGAATAAGCAGTTGCGCGTGTTTCTCTCACAAAAGTGTTTAGTTTCATTACCTTAGAATTTAGCGGATGCGCGTGCAGCGCAATTGTACTTTTGGTTGCAACAAGACTCCAAATATGCGAACGGTTTCTATGTTTGCAGAATATTTTGTGGGAATGGAATTTATGTAATGTTGTTTGTTGTGTTGTTGTGTTGTTGTTGTGGAGAAGTTCATAAAATATTGTGTTAACTCCTCCCTTCGAAATTTCGATCGTCCCCGATTGATTAAAAAAAAAAAGGGATGTCGTTTAGACTCCTATGCTGCGGCATTTTGACTACCGGCATTTGAAATGATTCTGGTTTGCTAATAATTATTTCAGAATTTCTGCGCTTTTTGCATCTGAAGATTGAAAATATGGTAAGTACTAAGGCTAATAGCCCAAAATGAGTGAATAAGCTGGATTTCAATAAAAGGTTCAGGGACTTATTTTTTTAATATTCTTTATATTCAGCTCCTTCATGAGTTTTACGGATAGTACTTCCTCGAATGCTGAACGTGAATTTGAATGTTGGATTAAGGCAGGCAATGGTCTCAGGCTATGTTGTTCTAAAGTTGTAAAATTCATGTTATTAATTCTTATGGTTTTCTTAAAGATTCTTATTAAATATGATCCTTTTAAATTCCTAGTATTATTATTTGTAGTAATACTTCCTTCGAAATTATTTAAAAGTATTTATTAATCCATTATTTATTTCAACAATATTTTTAACATGTTCCGTGTTTGTTACGGTGCACTTATATGGTTTATTCTTTATTAAATTTCTTATGCAACTTTCGTTTTCCAAATTAACAATTTGGGTTTGTTTGCAAATTTTTATTTCATTTATTATTTTACAATCTTTTTCTATACCATAATATTCTTCATTACATTTCAATATTTTTTCAAAATTTATCTTTAAAATAGTTTCGTTTTTACTTGAAGGCTTAATTATAATAGATTTGCAAATTTCTTTACCGGTTTTCGGTACTTTTATCATATAAATTAGTAAGTTCTGTTTTACAGCAATTTGAACGTCTGCAAAATTCAAAGATTCTTCTAACGAGCCAAATGGTAAATTTTCTTCTATAAAATTTTTATTTATTCTATGAGCTTCTTGATTGGTAATACTAACTGAGTTAATAATGTTCGCTTTAGTTAAAAGAATTGCTCTTTTAATATTTTCTAACTCATCTTTGATTATGTCAATTTTAAATTTAAACTGAAGTATTAGGGCGGTTTGAAATTCGTTACTATTTCCTAGAGACTTTATTATTGAGTTGCTAATTTGTGTGATATTGTTAATTCTTTCGATAATATTTTTGTTAATTACTAGTTGTTGGATATTATTTCCAATTACTTCATGAAATTTACTGTTGATGGCTACCAAGTCATAATGATCAGGATTTCCTGCTATCCATTTCCAGGCTGATCCTATGAAGTCTAGGGATCTTTTATTTTTGTATTTAGGTAAGATGTTATTAATGGTTGCGTTGATGTTATTTATCTCGTCTCTTATAAATGGGTAAAGGGGGTTGTTAGCTGGTATGTTTCTAATGAAGTTTCTGTTTAGTTCTTGTAGTATTGTAGAGTATTCCGTTATGTTTGTCATGTGGATAATCCGGTAGGTCCCTGTTTAAATTTTGCCAATTCCGTCCTCCATAATAACGATTTCTGATTGAGTGTAGTCTAACACTTCAACCGAACCATCGCTTAAAATAAAGTTCAGGAAAAAGAGAAATAATATTTATGGCTGTTGCTGCTAACAATAGAAACGTACACCATCCACCGAAAGGACTTGCTTTAATTTTCATTTATTTTGCCGATTCGGCTCAGGAAATAAGTGCACTCCCTCAACGCTGAATATTGATGTTTACTATCGTTAACTGCATTCTGTGTGTTGTTGTTACTTTTTTACAGTGGTTTTTGTTGTTCTTTTGCCACTATTGCTGGTGCTGTTATCTTTTTACAGTTGTTTTTGTTGTTCTTTTGCCACTATTGCTGGTGTTGTTACTTTTTTACAGATGGTTTGTGAAATGTTCTTTTTTTATGCTATCATTTATTTTTGAATTTTATTCAAAGATTTTCTCTAAATTTAAACACTTATTTTTATGTCATTATTCAAAGTTTTTTTTTTTCTTCTACACTGGTTTGTGAAATGTTCTTTTTTAGTTTGGCTGGGAAATCACTTCCCTTCCTTTTTTCCTAAGTAGGTACTAAGGGGCCAAACTAAATTTTATGGTTCGCGCGGACTTTTTACGTTTTAAACCAGGGACGTGAACCGGTTTTGAACCGAACCGGTTTTGAACCATTAACCGAACCGAAATTTTCCACAAATGTTTGATCCGAACCGAAAACCGAACCACTTTCCATAAAGGTTTAAAGGTTCGTTTCAACCAATTTTTAATAGATAAATGTACCCACTTTTTTCTTTTTGTTAAACATGGTAATACCTACCATGTTTATTTACCATGTGACAATATCAAATGTAAAGGCACCCCATCTCATTTCACAGACACATGACCTTTAACCTTGCGCGTTATTTTTTATACCCGAGCGCATTTGTGCACAAGGGTATTATAACTTTGTTCACATAACGGTTGTTTGTATCAGGTAAAACGAATCGAGATAGATATAGACAAATGTAACCAGAATGAATAGAGAAATCTATTAAGCGGTGACTGTCTGTCCGTCCGGCGGTCCGCCTGTGCACACGATAACTCGAGTAAAAATTGAGATATCTTAACGAAACTACGTACGTGCACTTCTTTCGGGCGTAGGATGGATGGTGTTGAAAATGGGCAAAATCGGACAATAACCACGCCTACCTCCCATATAACGGTAATTTGGAGAAATACGAAATCTTCGATAAATCAGTAAATATTAAAGATAATTTATTCAAAATTGATGCTTGCTACAATCCTTTGCCAAGAAATACGTTTATGATAAAATTTTGGAAAACGGGCGTGGCACCGCCCACTTATGATCACATATATGTATCTCGGTAACCGTTCTACCAATTTGTACCAAACTCGGTATGGCTATTGCGCTTGCCAAACAAAAGCAAAACGTCGAAAATTATTGAATTCAGACAAAAATTGAGGCCGCTTTTCATATAACGGTAAATTTCAGAAATGCTTGAAACTTAAATATTTCGAAATTTAAGGACGCTAAATTACTCAAAATTTATACACCCCGGCTTACCATGTTGCAATAGCTTTCGGAAAGGTGAAAATTATATATTGAATACTTGTGCCGGGTATTTAATGTTCGGCTCCGCCCGAACTTAGACTTTTAGTTGTTTGTTTTTCGAACCGTTGAACCGAACCGAAACCCCGGTTCAAAGACTAAAAAAACCGCTCTGACGAACCAATCCAAAAGTGCAAAAATTATTAGAACCGCTGAACCGAACCGACAAATTTTTTCATCCGGTTCACGTCCCTGTTTTAAACCGCGCTCCACATTGGGCGCCAATAATTACACGACGTTATTTTTATTAAAAAATTTGTCGTTCATTTATGTAAGTTTATTGGGCGGCACTATGTGCCTGTTGGTTTTCAAGTTAAAACTAAGACTAGG